>NC_091155.1:661081-961081 GCF_040958095.1 Procambarus clarkii
TTTTACCAATATTTCGATACTATTTCATGTTGTATCACGATATGTGATTGGCCTTCAAATCTCAGAATTTCGCATATATTGCATTTTAAGCAAGTTTTCTTGCATTTTTTTCGTACGAAAAATCATCGAATTTAGCAATATTTTGACGTTTATCATCCCCTTTTCCTCTATGAGATTTAAACAAAATATCATCGAATTAGGCAATATTTTGCCGTTTTTTCCACGTTTTTGTGAATTTTCAGTTTATTGTTATTAATTCATTAAATATACGATAAAAATGATGCAAACACATAATTGATTAGAAATAAACTTAAATACTTTATTTTCAATCAACTATTTGTTTCTCGTTAAAATACTGAGTAAGATATTGAAAAGGGGAGAAGTTCGGTTTTTATTGCATATATCGACGTTTCAGCCAGGATTAGAGCGGTTTTACGTGTACATCTTCCATCGGTAATATAAACGAAAATCAGAACATTTTAGTTAATTCTAATGAAAACATTGTTTTTTATCATTTGTATTGGAAACAACATTCATATGTCTTTTCTTGGATCTAAATATACGAAACCTCGCTCTATGATTTGAAGGTAAAATCTTCAATATGGTAAAATAATGACTTTTTTCACGTTTTTCATGTAGTTTGATATTACGTAATATATTCATTTTTACCAATATTTCGATACTATTTCATGTAGTATCACGATATGTGATTTGGCCTTCAAATCTCAGAATTTCGCATAATATTGCATTTTAAGCAAGTTTTTTGCATTTTGTTTCGTACGAAAAATCATCGAATTTAGCAATATTTTGACGTTATTATCTCCTTTTCCTCTTTATGTGATTTAAACAAAATATCATCGAATTAGGCAATATTTTGCCGTTTTTCCACGTTTTTGTGAATTTTCAGTCTATGGTTATAATTCATTATATACAATAAAATGATGAAACACATAATTGATTAGAAATAAACTTAAATACTTCATTTTCAATCATCTATTTGTTTCTCGTTAAAATACTGAGTAGAATATTGAAAAGGGGAGAAGTTCGGTTTTTTATTGCATATATCGACGTTTTCAGCCGGATTAGAGCGGTTTTACGTGTACATCTTCCATCGGTAAATAAACGGAAAATCAAGAACATTTTAGTTAATTCTAATGAAACACATTGTTTTTTATCATTTGTATTGGAAACAACATGTCATATGTCTTTTCTTGGATCTAAATAATACGAAACCTCGCTCTATGATTTGAAGTAAAATCCTCAAATATGGTAAAATAGTGACTTTTCACGTTAATCATGTAGTTTGATATTACGTAAATATATTCATTTATACCAATATTTCGATACTATTTCATGTAGTATCACGATATGTGAGTTGACCTTCAAATCTCAGAATTTCGCATAATATTGCATTTTAAGCAAGTTTTCTTGCATTTTGTTTCGTACGAAAAATCATCGAATTTAGCAATATTTTGACGTTTATCATCCCTTTTCCTCTATGAGATTTAAACAAAATATCATCGAATTAGGCAATATTTTGCCGTTTTTCCACGTTTTTGTGAATTTTCAGTTTATTGTTATTAATTCATTAAATATACGATAAAAATGATGCAAACACATAATTGATTAGAAATTAAACTTAAATACTTATTTTCAATCAACCATTTGTTTCTCGTTAAAATACTGAATAGGATATTGAAAAGGGAGAAGTTCGGTTTTTATTGCATATATCGACGTTTCAGCCAGATTAGAGCGGTTTTACGTGTACATCTTCCATCGGTAATATAAACGGAGAAATCAGGAACATTTTAGTTAATTCTAATGAAAGCACATTGGCTTTTATCATTTGTATTGGAAACAACATAGTCATATGTCTTTTCTTGGATCTAAATAATACGAAACCTCGCTCTATGATTTGAAGTTAAAATCTTCATATATGGTAAAATAATGACTTTTTTCACGTTTTTCATGTAGTTTGATATTACGTATATATATTCATTTTTACCAATATTTCGATACTATTTCATGTAGTATCACGATATGTGATTTGGCCTTCAAATCTCAGAATTTCGCATAATATTGCATTTTAAGCTAGTTTTCTTGCATTTTGTTTCGTACGAAAAATCATCGAATTTAGCAATATTTTGACGTTTATTATCTCCTTTTCCTTTATGTGATTTAAACAAAATATCATCGAATTAGGCAATATTTTGCCGTTTTTCCACGTTTTTGTGAATTTTAGTCTATGTTATAATTCATTATATATACAATAAAAATGATGGAAACACATAATTGATTAGATAAAACCTTAAATACTTCATTTTCAATCATCTATTTGTTTCTCGTTAAAATACTGAGTAGAATATTGAAAAGGGGAGAAGTTCGGTTTTTATTGCATATATCGACGTTTCAGCCGGATTAGAGCGGTTTTACGTGTACATCTTCCATCGGTAAAATAAACGGAAAATCAAGAACATTTTAGTTATTCTAATGAAACAACATTGTTTTTTATCATTTGTATTGGAAACAACATGTCATATGTCTTTTCTTGGATCTAAATAATACGAAACCTCGCTCTATGATTTGAAGTTAAAATCCTCAAATATGGTAAAATAGTGACTTTTTCACGTTCATGTAGTTTGATATTACGTAAATATATTCATTTTTACCAATATTTCGATACTATTTCATGTAGTATCACATATGTGATTTGGCCTTCAAATCTCAGAATGTCGCATAATATTGCATTTTAAGCAAGTTTTCTTGCATTTTGTTTCGTACGAAAAATCATCGAATTTAGCAATATTTTGACGTTTATCATCCCCTTTTCCTCTATGAGATTTATCATCGAATTAGGCAATATTTTGCCGTTTTTCCACGTTTTTGTGAATTTTCAGTTTATGTATTAATTCATTAAATATACATAAAAATGATGCAAACACATAATTGATTAGATAATAAACTTAAATACTTCATTTTCAATCATCTATTTGTTTCTCGTTAAAATACTGAGTAAGATATTGAAAAGGGGAGAAGTTCGGTTTTTATTGCATATATCGACGTTTCAGCCGGATTAGAGCGGTTTTACGTGTACATCTTCCATCGGTAATATAAACAGAAAATCAAGAACATTTTAGTTAATTCTAATGAAACACATTGTTTTTTATCATTTGTATTGGAAACAACATGTCATATGTCTTTTCTTGGATCTAAATAATACGAAACCTCGCTCTATGATTGAAGTTAAAATCCTCAAATATGGTAAAATAGTGACTTTTTCACGTTAATCATGTAGTTTGTTTGTAAAAATATATTCATTTTACCAATATTTCGATACTATTTCATGTAGTATCACGATATGTGATTTGGCCTTCAAATCTCAGAATTTCGCATAATATTGCATTTAAGCAAGTTTTCTTGCATTTTGTTTCGTACGAAAAATCATCGAATTAGCAATATTTTGACGTTTATCATCCCCTTTTCCTCTATGAGATTTAAACAAAATATCATCGAATTAGGCAATATTTTGCCGTTTTTCCACGTTTTTGTGAATTTTCAGTTTATTGTTTTAATTCATTAAATATACGATAAAAATGATGCAAACACATAATTGATTAGAAATTAAACTTAAATACTTTATTTTCAATCACTTTGTTTCTCGTTAAAATACTGAATTGGATATTGAAAAGGGGAGAAGTTCGGTTTTTATTGCATATATCGACGTTTCAGCCAGATTAGAGCGGTTTTACGTGTACATCTTCCATCGGTAATATAAACGGAGAATCAGGAACATTTTAGTTAATTCTAATGAAAGCACATTGGCTTTTATCATTTGTATTGGAAACAACATAGTCATATGTCTTTTCTTGGATCTAAATAATACGAAACCTCGCTCTATGATTTGAAGTTAAAATCTTCATATATGGTAAAATAATGACTTTTTTCACGTTTTTCATGTAGTTTGATATTACGTATATATTCATTTTTACCAATATTTCGATACTATTTCATGTAGTATCACGATATGTGATTTGGCCTTCAAATCTCAGAATTTCGCATAATATTGCATTTTAAGCTAGTTTTCTTGCATTTTGTTTCGTACGAAAAATCATCGAATTTAGCAATATTTTGACGTTTATTATCTCCTTTTCCTTTATGTGATTTAAACAAAATATCATCGAATTAGGCAATATTTTGCCGTTTTTCCACGTTTTTGTGAATTTTCAGTCTATGGGTTATAATTCATTATATATACAATAAAAATGATGGAAACACATAATTGATTAGATAATAACCTTAAATACTTCATTTTCAATCATCTATTTGTTTCTCGTTAAAATACTGAGTAGAATATTGAAAAGGGGAGAAGTTCGGTTTTTATTGCATATATCGACGTTTCAGCCGGATTAGAGCGGTTTTACGTGTACATCTTCCATCGGTAAAATAAACGGAAAATCAAGAACATTTTAGTTATTCTAATGAAAACACATTGTTTTTTATCATTTGTATTGGAAACAACATTGTCATATGTCTTTTCTTGGATCTAAATAATACGAAACCTCGCTCTATGATTTGAAGGTAAAATCTTCAATATGGTAAAATAATGACTTTTTTCACGTTTTATGTAGTTTGATATTAAGTAAATATATTCATTTTTACCAATATTTCGATACTATTTCATGTAGTATCACATATGTGATTTGGCCTTCAAATCTCAGAATGTCGCATAATATTGCATTTTAAGCAGTTTTCTTGCATTTTGTTTCGTACGAAAAATCATCGAATTTAGCAATATTTGACGTTTATCATCCCCTTTCCTCTATGAGATTTATCAATCGAATTAGGCAATATTTTGCCGTTTTTCCACGTTTTTGTGAATTTTCAGTTTATTGTTATTAATTTATTAAATATACGATAAAAATGATGCAAACACATAATTGATTAGATAATAAACTTAAATACTTCATTTTCAATCATCTATTTGTTTCTCGTTAAAATACTGAGTAAGATATTGAAAAGGGGAGAAGTTCGGTTTTTATTGCATATATCGACGTTTCAGCCGGATTAGAGCGGTTTTACGTGTACATCTTCCATCGGTAATATAAACAGAAAATCAAGAACATTTTAGTTAATTCTAATGAAAACACATTGTTTTTTATCATTTGTATTGGAAACAACATCATATGTCTTTTCTTTGATCTAAATAATACGAAACCTCGCTCTATGACTTGAAGGTAAAATCCTCAAATATGGTAAAATAGTGACTTTTCACGTTAATCATGTAGTTTGGTAAAAATATATTCATTTATACCAATATTTCGATACTATTTCATGTAGTATCACGATATGTGAGTTGACCTTCAAATCTCAGAATTTCGCATAATATTGCATTTTAAGCAAGTTTTCTTGCATTTTGTTTCGTACGAAAAATCATCGAATTAGCAATATTTTGACGTTTATCATCCCCTTTTCCTCTATGAGATTTAAAAAAATATCATCGAATTAGGCAATATTTTGCCGTTTTTCCACGTTTTTGCGAATTTTCAGTTTATTGTTATTAATTCATTAAATATACGATAAAAATGATGCAAACACATAATTGATTAGAAATTAACTTAAATACTTTATTTTCAATCAACCATTTGTTTCTCGTTAAAATACTGAATAGGATATTGAAAAGGGGAGAAGTTCGGTTTTTATTGCATATATCGACGTTTCAGCCAGATTAGAGCGGTTTTACGTGTACATTTCCATCGGTAATATAAACGGAGAATCAGGAACATTTTAGTTAATTCTAATGAAAGCACATTGGCTTTTATCATTTGTATTGGAAACAACATAGTCATATGTCTTTTCTTGGATCTAAATAATACGAAACCTCGCTCTATGATTTGAAGTTAAAATCTTCATATATGGTAAAATAATGACTTTTTTCACGTTTTTCATGTAGTTTGATATTACGTATCATATTCATTTTTACCAATATTTCGATACTATTTCATGTAGTATCACGATATGTGATTTGGCCTTCAAATCTCAGAATTTCGTAATATTGCATTTTAAGCTAGTTTTCTTGCATTTTGTTTCGTACGAAAAATCATCGAATTTAGCAATATTTTGACGTTTATTATCTCCTTTTCCTTTATGTGATTTAAACAAAATATCATCGAATTAGGCAATATTTTGCCGTTTTTCCACGTTTTTGTGAATTATTAGTCTATGGGTTATAATTCATTATATATACAATAAAAATGATGGAAACACATAATTGATTAGATAATAACCTTAAATACTTCATTTTCAATCATCTATTTGTTTCTCGTTAAAATACTGAGTAGAATATTGAAAAGGGGAGAAGTTCGGTTTTTATTGCATATATCGACGTTTCAGCCGGATTAGAGCGGTTTTACGTGTACCTCTTCCATCGGTAAAATAAACGGAAAATCAAGAACATTTTAGTTATTTCTAAAGAAAACACATTGTTTTTTATCATTTGTATTGGAAACAACATTGTCATATGTCTTTTCTTGGATCTAAATAATACGAAACCTCGCTCTATGATTTGAAGGTAAAATCTTCATATATGTAAAATAATGACTTTTTTCACGTTTTTCATGTAGTTTGATATTAAGTAAATATATTCATTTTTACCAATATTTCGATACTATTTCATGTAGTATCACGATATGTGATTTGGCCTTCAAATCTCAGATTTTCGCATAATATTGCATTTTAAGCAAGTTTTCTTGCATTTTGTTTCGTACGAAAAATCATCGAATTTAGCAATATTTTGACGTTTATTATCTCCTTTTCCTTTATGTGACTTAAACAAAATATCATTGAATTAGGCAATATTTTGCCGTTTTTCCACGTTTTTGTGAATTTTCAGTCTATGGGTTATAATTCATTATATATACAATAAAAATGATGGAAACACATAATTGATTAGGTAATAACCTTAAATACTTCATTTTCAATCATCTATTTGTTTCTCGTTAAAATACTGAGTAGAATATTGAAAAGGGGAGAAACTCGGTTTTTATTGCATATATCGACGTTTCAGCCGGATTAGAGCGGTTTTACGTGTACATCTTCCATCGGTAAAATAAACGGAAAATCAAGAACATTTTAGTTAATTCTAATGAAACAACATTGTTTTTTTATCATTTGTATTGGAAACAACATGTCATATGTCTTTTCTTGGATCTAAATAATACGAAACCTCGCTCTATGATTTGAAGTTAAAATCCTCAAATATGGTAAAATAGTGACTTTTTCACGTCAATCATGTAGTTTGATATTACGTAAATATATTCATTTTTACCAATATTTCGATACTATTTCATGTAGTATCACATTATGTGATTTGGCCTTCAAATCTCAGAATGTCGCATAATATTGCATTTTAAGCAAGTTTTCTTGCATTTTGTTTCGTACGAAAAATCATCGAATTTAGCAATATTTTGACGTTTATCATCCCCTTTTCCTCTATGAGATTTAAACAAAATATCATCGAATTAGGCAATATTTTGCCGTTTTTCCACGTTTTTGTGAATTTTCAGTTTATTGTTATTAATTCATTAAATATACGATAAAAATGATGCAAACACATAATTGATTAGAAATTAAACTTAAATACTTTATTTTCAATCAACCATTTGTTTCTCGTTAAAATACTGAATTGATATTGAAAAGGGGAGAAGTTCGGTTTTTATTGCATATATCGACGTTTCAGCCAGATTAGAGCGGTTTTACGTGTACATCTTCCATCGGTAATATAAACGGAGAATCAGGAACATTTTAGTTAATTCTAATGAAAGCACATTGGCTTTTATCATTTGTATTGGAAACAACATAGTCATATGTCTTTTCTGGATCTAAATAATACGAAACCTCGCTCTATGATTTGAAGTTAAAATCTTCATATATGGTAAAATAATGACTTTTTTCACGTTTTTCATGTAGTTTGATATTACGTATATATTCATTTTTACCAATATTTCGATACTATTTCATGTAGTATCACGATATGTGATTTGGCCTTCAAATCTCAGAATTTCGCATAATATTGCATTTTAAGCTAGTTTTCTTGCATTTTGTTTCGTACGAAAAATCATCGAATTTAGCAATATTTTGACGTTTATTATCTCCTTTTCCTTTATGTGATTTAAACAAAATATCATCGAATTAGGCAATATTTTGCCGTTTTTCCACGTTTTTGTGAATTTTCAGTCTATGGGTTATAATTCATTATATATACAATAAAAATGATGGAAACACATAATTGATTAGATAATAACCTTAAATACTTCATTTTCAATCATCTATTTGTTTCTCGTTAAAATACTGAGTAGAATATTGAAAAGGGGAGAAGTTCGGTTTTTATTGCATATATCGACGTTTCAGCCGGATTAGAGCGGTTTTACGTGTACATCTTCCATCGGTAAAATAAACGGAAAATCAAGAACATTTTAGTTAATTCTAATGAAACAACATTGTTTTTTTATCATTTGTATTGGAAACAACAATGTCATATGTCTTTTCTTGGATCTAAATAATACGAAACCTCGCTCTATGATTTGAAGTTAAAATCCTCAAATATGGTAAAATAGTGACTTTTTCACGTCAATCATGTAGTTTGATATTACGTAAATATATTCATTTTTACCAATATTTCGATACTATTTCATGTAGTATCACATTATGTGATTTGGCCTTCAAATCTCAGAATGTTGCATAATATTGCATTTTAAGCAAGTTTTCTTGCATTTTGTTTCGTACGAAAAATCATCGAATTTAGCAATATTTTGACGTTTATCATCCCCTTTTCCTCTATGAGATTTATCATCGAATTAGGCAATATTTTGCCGTTTTTCCACGTTTTTGTGAATTTTCAGTTTATTTATTAATTCATTAAATATACGATAAAAATGATGCAAACACATAATTGATTAGATAATAACTTAAATACTTCATTTTCAATCATCTATTTGTTTCTCGTTAAAATACAGTAAGATATTGAAAAGGGGAGAAGTTCGGTTTTTATTGCATATATCGATGTTTCAGCCGGATTAGAGCGGTTTTACGTGTACATCTTCCATCGGTAATATAAACAGAAAATCAAGAACATTTTAGTTAATTCTAATGAAAACACATTGTTTTTTATCATTTGTATTGGAAACAACATTGTCATATGTCTTTTCTTGATCTAATAAACGAAACCTCGCTATATGACTTGAAGGTAAAATCCTCAAATATGGTAAAATAGTGACTTTTCACGTTAATCATGTAGTTTGGTAAAAATATATTCATTTATACCAATATTTCGATACTATTTCATGTAGTATCACGATATGTGAGTTGACCTTCAAATCTCAGAATTTCGCATAATATTGCATTTAAGCAAGTTTTCTTGCATTTTGTTTCGTACGAAAAATCATCGAATTAGCAATATTTTGACGTTTATCATCCCCTTTTCCTCTATGAGATTTAAACAAAATATCATCGAATTAGGCAATATTTTCCGTTTTTCCACGTTTTTGTGAATTTTCAGTTTATTGTTATTAATTCATTAAATATACGATAAAAATGATGCAAACACATAATTGATTAGAAATTAAACTTAAATACTTTATTTTCAATCAACCATTTGTTTCTCGTTAAAATACTGAATTGGATATTGAAAAGGGGAGAAGTTCGGTTTTTATTGCATATATCGACGTTTCAGCCAGATTAGAGCGGTTTTACGTGTACATCTTCCATCGGTAATATAAACGGAGAATCAGGAACATTTTAGTTAATTCTAATGAAAGCACATTGGCTTTTATCATTTGTATTGGAAACAACATAGTCATATGTCTTTTCTTGGATCTAAATAATACGAAACCTCGCTCTATGATTTGAAGTTAAAATCTTCATATATGGTAAAATAATGACTTTTTTCACGTTTTTCATGTAGTTTGATATTACGTATATATATTCATTTTTACCAATATTTCGATACTATTTCATGTAGTATCACGATATGTGATTTGGCCTTCAAATCTCAGAATTTCGCATAATATTGCATTTTAAGCTAGTTTTCTTGCATTTTGTTTCGTACGAAAAATCATCGAATTTAGCAATATTTTGACGTTTATTATCTCCTTTTCCTTTATGTGATTTAAACAAAATATCATCGAATTAGGCAATATTTTGCCGTTTTTCCACGTTTTTGTGAATTTTAGTCTATGTTATAATTCATTATATATACAATAAAAATGGAAACACATAATTGATTAGATAATAACCTTAAATACTTCATTTTCAATCATCTATTTGTTTCTCGTTAAAATACTGAGTAGAATATTGAAAAGGGGAGAAGTTCGGTTTTTATTGCATATATCGACGTTTCAGCCGGATTAGAGCGGTTTTACGTGTACATCTTCCATCGGTAAAATAAACGGAAAATCAAGAACATTTTAGTTAATTCTAATGAAACAACATTGTTTTTTTCATTTGTATTGGAAACAACAATGTCATATGTCTTTTCTTGGATCTAAATAATACGAAACCTCGCTCTATGATTTGAAGTTAAAATCCTCATATATGGTAAAATAGTGACTTTTTCACGTCAATCATGTAGTTTGATATTACGTAAATATATTCATTTTTACCAATATTTCGATACTATTTCATGTAGTATCACATATGTGATTTGGCCTTCAAATCTCAGAATGTCGCATAATATTGCATTTTAAGCAAGTTTTCTTGCATTTTGTTTCGTACGAAAAATCATCGAATTTAGCAATATTTTGACGTTTATCATCCCTTTTCCTCTATGAGATTTATCATCGAATTAGGCAATATTTTGCCGTTTTTCCACGTTTTTGTGAATTTTCAGTTTATTGTATTAATTCATTAAATATACGATAAAAATGATGCAAACACATAATTGATTAGATAATAAACTTAAATACTTCATTTTCAATCATCTATTTGTTTCTCGTTAAAATACTGAGAGTAAGATATTGAAAAGGGGAGAAGTTCGGTTTTTATTGCATATATCGACGTTTCAGCCGGATTAGAGCGGTTTTACGTGTACATCTTCCATCGGTAATATAAACAGAAAATCAAGAACATTTTAGTTAATTCTAATGAAAACACATTGTTTTTTATCATTTGTATTGGAAACAACATTGTCATATGTCTTTTCTTTGATCTAAATAAACGAAACCTCGCTCTATGACTTGAAGGTAAAATCCTCAAATATGGTAAAATAGTGACTTTTCACGTTAATCATGTAGTTTGGTAAAAATATATTCATTTACCAATATTTCGATACTATTTCATGTAGTATCACGATATGTGAGTTGACCTTCAAATCTCAGAATTTCGCATAATATTGCATTTAAGCAAGTTTTCTTGCATTTTGTTTCGTACGAAAAATCATCGAATTAAGCAATATTTTGACGTTTATCATCCCCTTTTCCTCTATGAGATTTAAAAAAATATCATCGAATTAGGCAATATTTTGCCGTTTTTCCACGTTTTTGTGAATTTTCAGTTTATTGTTATTAATTCATTAAATATACGATAAAAATGATGCAAACACATAATTGATTAGAAATTAAACTTAAATACTTTATTTTCAATCAACCATTTGTTTCTCGTTAAAATACTGAATTGGATATTGAAAAGGGGAGAAGTTCGGTTTTTATTGCATATATCGACGTTTCAGCCAGATTAGAGCGGTTTTACGTGTACATCTTCCATCGGTAATATAAACGGAGAATCAGGAACATTTTAGTTAATTCTAATGAAAGCACATTGGCTTTTATCATTTGTATTGGAAACAACATAGTCATATGTCTTTTCTTGGATCTAAATAATACGAAACCTCGCTCTATGATTGAAGTTAAAATCTTCATATATGGTAAAATAATGACTTTTTTACGTTTTTCATGTAGTTTGATATTACGTATATATTCATTTTTACCAATATTTCGATACTATTTCATGTAGTATCACGATATGTGATTTGGCCTTCAAATCTCAGAATTTCGCATAATATTGCATTTTAAGCTAGTTTTCTTGCATTTTGTTTCGTACGAAAAATCATCGAATTTAGCAATATTTTGACGTTTATTATCTCCTTTTCCTTTATGTGATTTAAACAAAATATCATCGAATTAGGCAATATTTTGCCGTTTTTCCACGTTTTTGTGAATTATTAGTCTATGGGTTATAATTCATTATATATACAATAAAAATGATGGAAACACATAATTGATTAGATAATAACCTTAAATACTTCATTTTCAATCATCTATTTGTTTCTCGTTAAAATACTGAGTAGAATATTGAAAAGGGGAGAAGTTCGGTTTTTATTGCATATATCGACGTTTCAGCCGGATTAGAGCGGTTTTACGTGTACCTCTTCCATCGGTAAAATAAACGGAAAATCAAGAACATTTTAGTTATTCTAAAGAAAACACATTGTTTTTTATCATTTGTATTGGAAACAACATTGTCATATGTCTTTTCTTGGATCTAAATAATACGAAACCTCGCTCTATGATTTGAAGGTAAAATCTTCATATATGGTAAAATAATGACTTTTTTCACGTTTTTCATGTAGTTTGATATTAAGTAAATATATTCATTTTTACCAATATTTCGATACTATTTCATGTAGTATCACGATATGTGATTTGGCCTTCAAATCTCAGATTTCGCATAATATTGCATTTTAAGCAAGTTTTCTTGCATTTTGTTTCGTACGAAAAATCATCGAATTTAGCAATATTTTGACGTTTATTATCTCCTTTTCCTTTATGTGACTTAAACAAAATATCATTGAATTAGGCAATATTTTGCCGTTTTTCCACGTTTTTGTGAATTTTCAGTCTATGGTTATAATTCATTATATACAATAAAAATGATGGAAACACATAATTGATTAGGTAATAACCTTAAATACTTCATTTTCAATCATCTATTTGTTTCTCGTTAAAATACTGAGTAGAATATTGAAAAGGGGAGAAACTCGGTTTTTATTGCATATATCGACGTTTCAGCCGGATTAGAGCGGTTTTACGTGTACATCTTCCATCGGTAAAATAAACGGAAAATCAAGAACATTTTAGTTAATTCTAATGAAACAACATTGTTTTTTATCATTTGTATTGGAAACAACAATGTCATATGTCTTTTCTTGGATCTAAATAATACGAAACCTCGCTCTATGATTTGAAGTTAAAATCCTCAAATATGGTAAAATAGTGACTTTTTCACGTCAATCATGTAGTTTGATATTACGTAAATATATTCATTTTTACCAATATTTCGATACTATTTCATGTAGTATCACATTATGTGATTTGGCCTTCAAATCTCAGAATGTCGCATAATATTGTTTTTAAGCAAGTTTTCTTGCATTTTGTTTCGTACGAAAAATCATCGAATTTAGCAATATTTTGACGTTTATCATCCCTTTTCCTCTATGAGATTTAAACAAAATATCATCGAATTAGGCAATATTTTGCCGTTTTTCCACGTTTTTGTGAATTTTCAGTTTATTGTTATTAATTCATTAAATATACGATAAAAATGATGCAAACACATAATTGATTAGAAATAAACTTAAATACTTTATTTTCAATCAACCATTTGTTTCTCGTTAAAATACTGAATTGGATATTGAAAAGGGGAGAAGTTCGGTTTTTATTGCATATATCGACGTTTCAGCCAGATTAGAGCGGTTTTACGTGTACATCTTCCATCGGTAATATAAACGGAGAATCAGGAACATTTTAGTTAATTCTAATGAAAGCACATTGGCTTTTATCATTTGTATTGGAAACAACATAGTCATATGTCTTTTCTTGGATCTAAATAATACGAAACCTCGCTCTATGATTTGAAGTTAAAATCTTCATATATGGTAAAATAATGACTTTTTTCACGTTTTTCATGTAGTTTGATATTACGTATATATTCATTTTTACCAATATTTCGATACTATTTCATGTAGTATCACGATATGTGATTTGGCCTTCAAATCTCAGAATTTCGCATAATATTGCATTTTAAGCAAGTTTTCTTGCATTTTGTTTCGTACGAAAAATCATCGAATTTAGCAATATTTTGACGTTTATTATCTCCTTTTCCTTTATGTGATTAAACAAAATATCATCGAATTAGGCAATATTTTGCCGTTTTTCCACGTTTTTGAATTTTCAGTCTATGGGTTATAATTCATTATATATACAATAAAAATGATGGAAACACATAATTGATTAGTAATAACCTTAAATACTTCATTTTCAATCATCTATTTGTTTCTCGTTAAAATACTGAGTAGAATATTGAAAAGGGGAGAAGTTCGGTTTTTATTGCATATATCGACGTTTCAGCCGGATTAGAGCGGTTTTACGTGTACATCTTCCATCGGTAAAATAAACGGAAAATCAAGAACATTTTAGTTAATTCTAATGAAACACATTGTTTTTTATCATTTGTATTGGAAACAACAATGTCATATGTCTTTTCTTGGATCTAAATAATACGAAACCTCGCTCTATGATTTGAAGTTAAAATCCTCAAATATGGTAAAATAGTGACTTTTTCACGTCAATTATGTAGTTTGATATTACGTAAATATATTCATTTTTACCAATATTTCGATACTATTTCATGTAGTATCACATATGTGATTTGGCCTTCAAATCTCAGAATGTCGCATAATATTGCATTTTAAGCAAGTTTTCTTGCATTTTGTTTCGTACGAAAAATCATCGAATTTAGCAATATTTTGACGTTTATCATCCCTTTTCCTCTATGAGATTTAAACAAAATATCATCGAATTAGGCAATATTTTGCCGTTTTTCCACGTTTTTGTGAATTTTCAGTTTATTGTTATTAATTCATTAAATATACGATAAAAATGATGCAAACACATAATTGATTAGAAATAAACTTAAATACTTTATTTTCAATCAACCATTTGTTTCTCGTTAAAATACTGAAGATATTGAAAAGGGGAGAAGTTCGGTTTTTATTGCATATATCGACGTTTCAGCCAGATTAGAGCGGTTTTACGTGTACATCTTCCATCGGTAATATAAACGGAAAATCAAGAACATTTTAGTTAATTCTAATGAAAGCACATTGTTTTATCATTTGTATTGGAAACAACATAGTCATATGTCTTTTCTTGGATCTAAATAATACGAAACCTCGCTCTATGATTTGAAGTTAAAATCTTCATATATGGTAAAATAATGACTTTTTTCACGTTTTTCATGTAGTTTGATATTACGTATATATTCATTTTTACCAATATTTCGATACTATTTCATGGTATCACGATATGTGATTTGGCCTTCAAATCTCAGAATTTCGCATAATATTGCATTTTAAGCAGTTTTCTTGCATTTTGTTTCGTACGAAAAATCATCGAATTTAGCAATATTTTGACGTTTATTATCTCCTTTTCCTTTATGTGATTTAAACAAAATATCATCGAATTAGGCAATATTTTGCCGTTTTTCCACGTTTTTGTGAATTTAGTCTATGGGTTATAATTCATTATATATACAATAAAAATGATGGAAACACATAATTGATTAGATAATAACCTTAAATACTTCATTTTCAATCATCTATTTGTTTCTCGTTAAAATACTGAGTAGAATTGAAAAGGGGAGAGTTCGGTTTTTATTGCATATATCGACGTTTCAGCCGGATTAGAGCGGTTTTACGTGTACCTCTTCCATCGGTAAATAAACGGAAAATCAAGAACATTTTAGTTAATTCTAATGAAAACACATTGTTTTTTATCATTTGTATTGGAAACAACATTGTCATATGTCTTTTCTTGGATCTAAATAATACGAAACCTCGCTCTATGATTTGAAGGTAAAATCTTCATATATGGTAAAATAATGACTTTTTTCACGTTTTTCATGTAGTTTGATATTAAGTAAATATATTCATTTTTACCAATATTTCGATACTATTTCATGTAGTATCACGATATGTGATTTGGCCTTCAAATCTCAGATTTCGCATAATATTGCATTTTAAGCAAGTTTTCTTGCATTTTGTTTCGTACGAAAAATCATCGAATTTAGCAATATTTTGACGTTTATTATCTCCTTTTCCTTTATGTGATTAAACAAAATATCATCGAATTAGGCAATATTTTGCCGTTTTTCCACGTTTTTGTGAATTTTCAGTCTATGGGTTATAATTCATTATATACAATAAAAATGATGGAAACACATAATTGATTAGGTAATAACCTTAAATACTTCATTTTCAATCATCTATTTGTTTCTCGTTAAAATACTGAGTAGAATATTGAAAAGGGGAGAAACGGTTTTTATTGCATATATCGACGTTTCAGCCGGATTAGAGCGGTTTTACGTGTACATCTTCCATCGGTAAAATAAACGGAAAATCAAGAACATTTTAGTTAATTCTAATGAAACAATTGTTTTTTATCATTTGTATTGGAAACAACAATGTCATATGTCTTTTCTTGGATCTAAATAATACGAAACCTCGCTCTATGATTTGAAGTTAAAATCCTCAAATATGGTAAAATAGTGACTTTTTCACGTCAATCATGTAGTTTGATATTACGTAAATATATTCATTTTTACCAATATTTCGATACTATTTCATGTAGTATCACATATGTGATTTGGCCTTCAAATCTCAGAATGTCGCATAATATTGCATTTTAAGCAAGTTTTCTTGCATTTTGTTTCGTACGAAAAATCATCGAATTTAGCAATATTTTGACGTTTATCATCCCCTTTTCCTCTATGAGATTTAAACAAAATATCATCGAATTAGGCAATATTTTGCCGTTTTTCCACGTTTTTGTGAATTTTCAGTTTATTGTTATTAATTCATTAAATATACGATAAAAATGATGCAAACACATAATTGATTAGAAATAAACTTAAATACTTCATTTTCAATCAACATTTGTTTCTCGTTAAAATACTGAGTAGATATTGAAAAGGGGAGAAGTTCGGTTTTTATTGCATATATCGACGTTTCAGCCGATTAGAGCGGTTTTACGTGTACATCTTCCATCGGTAATATAAACGAGAATCAGAACATTTTAGTTAATTCTAATGAAAGCACATTGTTTTTATCATTTGTATTGGAAACAACATAGTCATATGTCTTTTCTTGGATCTAAATAATACGAAACCTCGCTCTATGATTTGAAGTTAAAATCTTCATATGGTAAAATAATGACTTTTTCACGTTTTCATGTAGTTTGATATTACGTATATATTCATTTTTACCAATATTTCGATACTATTTCATGTAGTATCACGATATGTGATTTGGCCTTCAAATCTCAGAATTTCGCATAATATTGCATTTTAAGCTAGTTTTCTTGCATTTTGTTTCGTACGAAAAATCATCGAATTTAGCAATATTTTGACGTTTATTATCTCCTTTTCCTTTATGTGATTTAAACAAAATATCATCGAATTAGGCAATATTTTGCCGTTTTTCCACGTTTTTGTGAATTATTATCTATGTTATAATTCATTATATTACAATAAAAATGATGGAAACACATAATTGATTAGATAATAACTTAAATACTTCATTTTCAATCATCTATTTGTTTCTCGTTAAAATACTGAGTAGAATATTGAAAAGGGGAGAAGTTCGGTTTTTATTGCATATATCGACGTTTCAGCCGGATTAGAGCGGTTTTACGTGTACATCTTCCATCGGTAAATAAACGGAAAATCAAGAACATTTTAGTTAATTCTAATGAAACACATTGTTTTTTATCATTTGTATTGGAAACAACATTGTCATATGTCTTTTCTTGGATCTAAATAATACGAAACCTCGCTCTATGATTTGAAGGTAAAATCTCATATATGGTAAAATAATGACTTTTTTCACGTTTTTCATGTAGTTTGATATTAAGTAAATATATTCATTTTTACCAATATTTCGATACTATTTCATGTAGTATCACGATATGTGATTTGGCCTTCAAATCTCAGAATTTCGCATAATATTGCATTTTAAGCAAGTTTTCTTGCATTTTGTTTCGTACGAAAAATCATCGAATTTAGCAATATTTTGACGTTTATTATCTCCTTTTCCTTTAGTGATTAAACAAATATCATCGAATTAGGCAATATTTTGCCGTTTTTCCACGTTTTTGTGAATTTTCAGTCTATGGTTATAATTCATTAATATACAATAAAAATGATGGAAACACATAATTGATTAGATAATAACCTTAAATACTTCATTTTCAATCATCTATTTGTTTCTCGTTAAAATACTGAGTAGATATTGAAAAGGGGAGAAGTTCGGTTTTTATTGCATATATCGACGTTTCAGCCGGATTAGAGCGGTTTTACGTGTACATCTTCCATCGGTAAAATAAACGGAAAATCAAGAACATTTTAGTTAATTCTAATGAAACAACATTGTTTTTTATCATTTGTATTGGAAACAACAATGTCATATGTCTTTTCTTGGATCTAAATAATACGAAACCTCGCTCTATGATTTGAAGTTAAAATCCTCAAATATGGTAAAATAGTGACTTTTTCACGTCAATCATGTAGTTTGATATTACTAAATATATTCATTTTTACCAATATTTCGATACTATTTCATGTAGTATCACATATGTGATTTGGCCTTCAAATCTCAGAATTCGCATAATATTGCATTTTAAGCAAGTTTTCTTGCATTTTGTTTCGTACGAAAAATCATCGAATTTAGCAATATTTTGACGTTTATCATCCCTTTTCTCTATGAGATTTAAACAAAATATCATCGAATTAGGCAATATTTTGCCGTTTTTCCACGTTTTTGTGAATTTTCAGTTTATGTTATAATTCATTAATATACGATAAAAATGATGGAAACACATAATTGATTAGATAATAACCTTAAATACTTCATTTTCAATCATCTATTTGTTTCTCGTTAAAATACTGAGTAGAATATTGAAAAGGGGAGAAGTTCGGTTTTTATTGCATATATCGACGTTTCAGCCGGATTAGAGCGGTTTTACGTGTACCTCTTCCATCGGTAAAATAAACGGAAAATCAAGAACATTTTAGTTATTCTAAAGAAAACACATTGTTTTTTATCATTTGTATTGGAAACAACATTGTCATATGTCTTTTCTTGGATCTAAATAATACGAAACCTCGCTCTATGATTTGAAGGTAAAATCTTCAAATATGGTAAAATAATGACTTTTTTCACGTTTTTCATGTAGTTTGATATTAAGTAAATATATTCATTTTTACCAATATTTCGATACTATTTCATGTAGTATCACAATATGTGATTTGGCCTTCAAATCTCAGAATGTCGCATAATATTGCATTTTAAGCTAGTTTTCTTGCATTTTGTTTCGTACGAAAAATCATCGAATTTAGCAATATATTTGACGTTTATCATCCCCCTTTCCTCTATGAGATTTATCATCGAATTAGGCAATATTTTGCCGTTTTTCCACGTTTTTGTGAATTTTCAGTTTATTGTTATTAATTCATTAAATATACGATAAAAATGATGCAAACACATAATTGATTAGATAATAAACTTAAATACTTCATTTTCAATCATCTATTTGTTTCTCGTTAAAATACTGAGTAAGATATTGAAAAGGGGAGAAGTTCGGTTTTTATTGCATATATCGACGTTTCAGCCGGATTAGAGCGTTTTACGTGTACATCTTCCATCGGTAATATAAACAGAAAATCAAGAACATTTTAGTTAATTCTAATGAAAACACATTGTTTTTTATCATTTGTATTGGAAACAACATTGTCATATGTCTTTTCTTTGATCTAAATAATACGAAATCTCGCTCTATGACTTGAAGGTAAAATCCTCAAATATGGTAAAATAGTGACTTTTTCACGTTAATCATGTAGTTTGATATTACGTAAATATATTCATTTTTACCAATATTTCGATACTATTTCATGTTGTATCACGATATGTGATTTGGACTTCAAGTCTCAGAATGTCGCATAATATTGCATTTTAAGCAAGTTTTCTTGCATTTTGTTTCGTACGAAAAATCATCAAATTTAGCAATATTTTGACGTTTATTATCTCCTTTTCCTTTTTGTGATTTAAACAAAATATCATCGAATTAGGCAATATTTTGTCGTTTTTCCACGTTTTTGTGAATTTTCAGTCTATGGGTATTAATTCATTATATATACGATAAAAATGATGCAAACACGTATTTGATTAGATAATAACCTTAAATACTTTATTTTTAATCATCTATTTGTTTCTCGTTAAAATACTGAGTAGAATATTGACAAGGGGAGAAGTTCGGTTTTTATTGCATATTTCGACGTTTCAGCCGGATTAGAGCGGTTTTACGTGTACATCTTCCATGGTAAAATAAACGGAATATCAAGAACATTTTAGTTAATTCTAATAAACAACATTGTATTTTTATCATTTGTATTGGAAACAACAATGTCATATGTCTTTTCTTGGATCTAAATAATACGAAACCTCGCTCTATGATTTGTAGTTAAAATCCTCAAATATGGTAAAATAGTGACTTTTTCACGTCAATCATGTAGTTTGATATTACGTAAATATATTCATTTTTACCAATATTTCGATACTATTTCATGTAGTATCACAATATGTGATTTGGCCTTCAAATCTCAGAATGTTACATAATATTGCATTTTAAGCTAGTTTTCTTGCATTTTGTTTCGTACGAAAAATCATCGAATTTAGCAATATATTTGACGTTTATCATCCCCTTTTCCTCTATGAGATTTATCATCGAATTAGGCAATATTTTGCCGTTTTTCCACGTTTTTTTGAATTTTCAGTTTATTGTTATTAATTCATTAAATATACGATAAAAATGATGCAAACACATAATTGATTAGATAATAAACCTAAATACTTCATTTTTAATCATCTATTTGTTTCTCGTTAAAATAAAGAGTAAGATATTGAAAAGGGGAGAAGTTCGGTTTTTATTGCATATATCGACGTTTCAGCCGGATTAGAGCGGTTTTACGTGTACATCTTCCATCGGTAATATAAACAGAAAATCAAGAACATTTTAGTTAATTCTAATGAAAACACATTGTTTTTTATCATTTGTATTGGAAACAACATTGTCATATGTCTTTTCTTTGATCTAAATAATACGAAATCTCGCTCTATGACTTGAAGGTAAAATCCTCAAATATGGTAAAATAGTGACTTTTTCACGTTAATCATGTAGTTTGATATTACGTAAATATATTCATTTTTACCAATATTTCGATACTATTTCATGTTGTATCACGATATGTGATTTGGCCTTCAAATCTCAGAATTTCGCATAATATTGCATTTTAAGCAAGTTTTCTTGCATTTTGTTTCGTACGAAAAATCATCGAATTTAGCAATATTTTGACGTTTATCATCCCCTTTTCCGCAATGAGATTTAAACAAAATATCATCGAATTAGGCAATTTTTTGCCGTTTTTCCACGTTTTTGTGAATTTTCAGTTTATTGTTATTAATTCATTAAATATACGATAAAAATGATGCAAACACATAATTGATTACAAATTAACCTTAAATACTTTATTTTCAATCATCTATTTGTTTCTCGTTAAAATACTGAGTAGAATATTGAAAAGGGGAGAAGTTCGGTTTTTATTGCATATATCGACGTTTCAGCCGGATTAGAGCGGTTTTACGTGTACCTCTTCCATCGGTAAAATAAACGGAAGATCAAGAACATTTTAGTTATTTCTAATGAAAACACATTGTTTTTTATCATTTGTATTGGAAACAACATTGTCATATGTCTTTTCTTGGATCTAAATAATACGAAACCTCGCTCTTAGCCGAACCCCCCTCCTTGCAGTTTTCAAAATATCCCAAACATCCCAAATTCGACCCTTGAGAATGTTTTTGGAGCCAAATTCTGGCTCTCTGCACGTATTTGCTGTTTGAAATTACGACTTTTTATCCCAAACATCCCAAACTTGACGCTTGAAAATATGCCAATTACTGAAAGATGCGATGGGTCACGTTTTGCCCAAACCCCCCTGCAGTTTGCAAAATATCCCAAACATCCAAATTCGACCTTTGAGCCATATTTTGGAGCCAAATTCTAGCTTTCTGCACGTATTCGCAGTTTGAAATTACGACATTTTATACCGAAAATATGCCAATTACTAAGTGCAGCGATGGATCACATTTTGCCCAGGCCTTCCCTGCACTATGCAAAATATCCCAAACATCCCATATTCGACCCATGAGCTATATTTTGGAGCCAAATTCTGGCTCTCTGCACGTATTCGCATTTTGAAATTATGACTTTTTATACCGAAAATATGCCAATTACTGAGAGCAGCGATAGGTCACATTTAGCCGAAACCCCCTCCTTGCAGTTTTCAAAACTTCCCAAACGTCCCAAATTCGATCCTTGAGAATGTTTTTGGAGCCAAATTTTGGCTCTCTGCACGTATTCGCTGTTTGAAATTACGATTTTTTATCCCAAACGTCCAAAACTTGACGCTTGAAATTACTGAAAGAAACGATGGGTCACGTTTTGCCCAAACCCCCTGCAGTTTGCAAAATATCCCAAACATCCAAATTCGACCTTTGAGCCATATTTTGGAGCCAAATTCTAGCTTTCTGCACGTATTCGCCCTTTGAAATTACGTCATTTTATACCGAAAATATGCCAATTACTGAGAGCGGCGATGGGTCACATTTTGCCCAAACCCCCCTGCAGTTTTCAAAATATACCAAACATCCCAAATTCGACCCGGGAGCGTTATTTTGGGGCCAAATTCTGGCTCTCTGCACGTATTTGCAGTTTGAAATTACGACTTTTTATACGGAAAATATGCCAATTACTGAAAGCAGCGATGCGTCACATTTTGCCCAAACCCCGCTTGCAGTTTTCAAATATCCCAAACATCCCAAATTCGAATCTTGAGCCATACTTTATAGCCAAATTCTAGCTCTCTGCACGTATTCGCAGTTTGAAATTATGACTTTTTATACTGAAAATATGTCAATTACGGAAAGCGGCGATGGATCACATTAGGCCCAAACCCTCCCTGCAGTTTTAAAAATATCCCAAACATCCCAAATTCGACCCTGGAGCCTTATTTTGGAGCCAAATTC
This sequence comes from Procambarus clarkii, assembly GCF_040958095.1. NCBI lineage: Eukaryota > Metazoa > Arthropoda > Malacostraca > Decapoda > Cambaridae > Procambarus > Procambarus clarkii. The sequence continues at coordinate 684,267 of NC_091155.1, forward strand.
TGGCTCTCTTCACGTATTCGCAGTTTGAAATTACGATATTTTATACCGAAAATATGCCAATTACTGAGAGCAGCGATGGGTCACATTTTGCCCAAACCCACCTGCAGTTTTCAAAATATCCCAAACATCGCAAATTTGACCCTTGAGCGAAATTTTGGAGCGAGGCTGAAGAGAGTGAAGCAGAGGCTTAAGAGAGGGATGCAGAGGCACAAGAAAATGATGAAGAGGCTCAAGAGAGTGCTGCTGAGGCTCAAGAGAGGGATGCTGAGGCTCCAGAGAGTGATGCAGAGGCTCCAGAGAGTGATGCAGAGGCTGAAGTGAGAGATGCAGAGGCTTAAGAGAGTGACACAGAGGCTCAAGAGTGATGCAGAGGCTCAAGAGAATGATGTAGAGGCTTAAGAGAGGGATGCAGAGGCTCAAGAGAATGATGCAGAGGCTCATGAGAGTGATGCAAACGATCAAGATAGGAATGCAGAGGCTTAAGAGAGTGATGCAGAGGCTCAAGAGTCGGATGTAGAGGCTCAAGAGAGTAAGTCAGAAGCTCAAGAGAGTGATGCAGAGGCTTAAGAAAGTGATGCACAGGCTGAAGAGAGTGATGCAGAGGCTCAAAAGAGTGATAAACATCCCAAATTCGACGCTTGAGTCATAATTTGGAGCAAAATTCGGGCTCTCTGCACGTATTAGCAGTTTGAAATTATGACATTTTATACCGAAAATATGCCAATTACTGAGTGCACCGATGGATCACATTTTGCCCAAGCCATCCCCGCTGTTTTCAAAATATCCCAAACATCCCAAGTTTGACCCTTGAGCCATATTTTGGAGCCAAGTTTTGGCTTTCTGCATGTATTCGTTGTTTGAAATTACGACTTTTTATACCGAAAATATGCCAATTACTGAAAGCAGCGATGGATCACATTTTGACGAAACCCTCTCTGCAGTTATCAAATTATCCCAAACATCCCAAATTCGACCCTTGAGTCATGTTTTGGAGCCAAATTCTGGCTCTCTGCACGTATTCGCAGTTTGAATTTACGACTTTTTATACGAAAATATGCCAATTACTGAGAGCGGTGATCGATAAAGTTTTGCCCCCAACCTTCCTTGCAATTTTCAAAATATCCGAAACATCCTAAATTTGAACCTTGAGAATTATTTGGAGCTAAATTCTGGCTCTCTGCACGTATTCGCAGTTTGAAATTACGACTCTTTATCCCAAACTTCCCAAATTTGACGCTTGAAAATATGCCAATTACTGAAAACAGCGATCGGTCTCATTGCTCAAACTCCCTGGCAGTTTGCAAAATATCCCAAACATCCCAAATTCGACCTTTGAGCCATATTTTGGAGCCAAAATCAAGCTTTCTGCGAGTATTCGCAGTTTGAAATTACGAATTTTTATACCGAAAACATGACAATTACTGAAAACGGCGTTGGATCACATTTTGCCCAAACCCTCCCTGCAGTTTTCAAAATATCCCAAACATTCCAAATTCCACGCTTGAGCCATATTTTGGAGCCAAATTCCGGCTCTCTGCACGTATTCGCAGTTTGAAATTAATTCATTTTCTACCGAAAATATGCCAATTACTGATTGCGACGATGGGTCACACTTTGCCCAAACTCCCCTGCTATTTTCATAATATTCCAAACATCCCAAATTCGACCCATGACCTATATTTTGGAGCCAAATTCTGGCTCTCTGCACGTATTCGCAGTTTGAAATTACGAGTTTTTATACCGAAAATATGCCAATTACTGAGAGCGGCGATGGATCACATTTTGCCCAAACCATTCATGTAGTTTTCAAAATATCCCAAACATCCCAAATTCGACCCTTGAGAATTTTTTTGGAGCTAATTCTGGCTCTCTGCATGTATTCGCAGTTTGAAATTATGACTTTTTATCCCAAACATCCCAAATTTGACGCTTGAAAATAAGCCAATTACTGAAAGCAGCGATGGGTCACATTTTGCCCAACCCCCCGGCAGTTTGCAAAATATTCCAAACATCCCAAATTCGACCCATGAGCTATATTTTGGAGCCAAATTCGGGCTCTCTGCACGTATTCGCTGTTTGAAATTACGATATTTTATAACGAAAACATGACAAATACTGAAAGCGGCGATGGATCACATTTTGCCCAAACCCTTCCTGCAGTTTTCAAAATATCCCAAACATCCCAAATTCGACGCTTGAGCCATATTTTGGAGCCAAATTCGGGGTCTCTGCACGTGTTCGCAGTTTGAAATTATTTCATTTTATACCGAAAATATGCCAATTACTGAGTGCGGCGATGGACCACATTTTACCCAGGCCCTCCCTTCAGTTTTCAAAATATCTCAAACATCCCCAATTCAACCCTTGAGCCCTATTTAGGAGCCAAATTTTGGCTTTCTGCATGTATTTGCAGTTTGAAATTACGACTTTTCATACCGAAAATATGCCAATTACTGAAAGCGGCGATGGATCACATTTTGCCCAAACCCTCCCTGTAGTTTCCAAAATATCCCAAACATCCAAAATTCAACGCTTGAGCCATATTTTGGAGCCAAATTCTAGCTCTCTGCACGTTTTCGCAGTTTGAATTTACGACTTTTTATACCGAAAATATGCCAATTACTGAGAGCGGCGGTGGATCAAATTTTGCCCAAACCTTCCCTGCAATTTTCAAAATATCCCAAACATCCTAAATTTGAACCTTGAGAATTATTTTGGAGCTAAATTCTGGCTCTCTGCACGTATTCGCAGTTTGAAATTATGACTTTTTATCCCAAACTTCCCAAATTTGACCCTTGAAAATAAGCCAATTACTGAAAGCAGCGATGGGTCACATTTTGCCCAAACCCCCCGGCAGTTTGCAAAATATCCCAAACATCCCAAATACTACGCTTGAGCCATATTTTGAAGCCAAATTCGGGCTCTCTGCACGTATTCACTGTTTGAAATTTCGACTTTTTATACCGAAAATATGCCAATTACTGAGAGCGGTGATGGGTCACATTTTGTCCAACCCCCCCCCCCCACCTGCAAGTTTAAGGTTAATTTCTAATCAACTTTGTGTTTGCATTATTTTTATTATTTATTTGATATTTTAATATTTATTGATATTTAATATTTATTTGATATTTAAGCAAGAAAACTTGCTTAAAATGGAAAATTTGCGAAATTCTAAGATTTGAAGGCCAGATCACATATCGTGAGAAAACATGAAGTAGTATCGAAATATTGGTAAAAACGATATATATATACGTAAAATCACACTAAATGAATACCGTGAAAAAAGTCACTATAATACCATATTTGAGGAATTTAACTTCAAATCATAGAGCGAGTGTTCGTATTATTTAGATCCAAGAAAGACATATGACCATGTGATACTACATGAAATAGTATCGAAATATTGGTAAAAATGAATCTATTTACGTAATATCAAACTACATGAAAAACGTGAAAAAAGTCATTATTATACCAAATTTGAGGATTTTAACTTCGAATCATAGAGCGACGTTTCGTATTTTTTAGACCCTAGAAAAGACGTATAAAGATGTTGCTTCCAATACAAATGATAAAAATCAATGTGTTTTCATTAAAATTAACTGAAATGTTCCTGATTTTTGGTTTATATTACCGATGGAAGATGTACACGTAAAACCGTTCTAATCCGGCTGAAACGTCGATATATGCAATAAAAACAGAACTTCTCCCCTTTTCAATAACTTACTCAATATTTTAACGAGAAACAAATAGATGATTGAAAATGAAGAATTTAAGGTTATTTTCTGATCAATTATGTGTTTGCATCATTTTTATCGTATATTTAATGAATTAATAGCAAAAACTGAAAATTAACAAAAACGTGGAAAAACAGCAAAATATTGCCTAATTCGATGATATTTTGTTTATATCACATAAAGGAAAAGGGGATGATAAACGTTAAAATATTGCTGAATTCGATGATTTTTAGTACGAAACAAAATGCAAGAAAACTTGCTTAAAATGCAATATTATTCGAAATCTGAGATTTGAAGGCCAAATCACATATCGTGATACTACATGAAATAGTATCGAAATATGGGTAAAAATGAATATATTTCCGTAATATCAAACTACATGAAAACGTGAAAAAAGTCATTATTATACCAATTTGAGGATTTTAACTTCGAATCATAGAGCGACGTTTCGTATTTTTAGACCCTAGAAAAGACGTATAAAGATGTTGCTTCCAATACAAATGATAAAAATTAATGTGTTTTCATTAAAATCAACTAAAATGTTCCTGATTTTCGGTTTATATTACCGATGGAAGATGTACACGTAAAACCGTTCTAATCCGGCTGAAACGTCGATATATGCAATAAAAACAGAACTTCTCCCCTTTTCAAACTTACTCATATTTTAACGAGAAACAAATAGATGATTGAAAATGAAGTATTTAAGGTTATTTTCTGATCAATTATGTGTTTGCATCATTTTTATCGTATATTTAATGAATTAATAACAATAAACTGAAAATTAAAGAAAACGTGGAAAAACGGCCTAATTCGATGATATTTTGTTTAAATCACATACAGGAAAAGGGGATGATAAAGGTCAAAATATTGATAAATTCGATGATTTTTAGTACAAAACAAAATGCAAGAAAACTTGCTTAAAATGCAAAATTTGCGAAATTCTAAGATTTGAAGGGCAAATCACATATCGTGAGAAAACATGTAGTATCGGAATATTGGTAAAAACGAATATATATACGTAAAACCACACTAAATGAATAACGTGAAAAAGTCACTATATTACCATATTTGAGGATTTTAACTTCAAATCATAGAGCGAGGTTTCGTATTATTTAGATCCAAGAAAAGACATATGACAATGTTGTTTCAAATACAAATGATAAAAATCAATGTGTTTTCATTAGAATTAACTAAAATGTTCTTGATTTTCCATTTATATTACCGATGGAAGATGTACACGTAAAACAGTTCTAATCCGGCTGAAACGTCGATATATGCAATAAAAACAGAACTTCTCCCCTTTTTAATATCTTACTCAGTATTTTAACGAGAAACAAATAGTTGACTGAAAATGAAGTGTTTAAGGTTAATTTCAAATCAATTATGAGTTTGCATCATTTTTAACGTATATTTAATGAATTAATAGCAATAAACTGAAAATTCACAAAAACGGGAAAAACAGCAAAATATTGCCTAATTCGATGATATTTTGTTTATATCACATAAAGGAAAAGGGGATGATAAACGTTAAAATATTGCTGAATTCGATGATTTTTAGTACGAAACAAAATGCAAGAAAACATGCTTAAAATGCAATATTATTCGAAAATCTGAGATTTGAAGGCCAAATCACATATCGTGATACTACATGAAATAGTATCGAAATATTGGTAAAAATGAATATATTTCCGTAATATCAAACTACATGAAAAACGTGAAAAAAGTCATTATTATACCAAATTTGAGGATTTTAACTTCGAATCATAGAGCGACGTTTCGTATTTTTTAGACCCTAGAAAAGACGTATAAAGATGTTGCCAACCCCTTTTCCTTTACGTGATATAAACAAAATATCATCGAATTAGGCAATATTTTGCTGTTTTTTTACGTTTTTGTGAATTTTCAGTTTATTGCTATTAATTCATTAAATATACGATAAAAATAATGCAAACACATAATTGATTAGAAATTAACCTTAAGCACTTCATTTTCAATCAACTATTTGTTTCTCGTTAAAATACTGAGTAAGATATTGGAAAGGGGAGAAGTTCTGTTTTTATTGCATATATCGACGTTTCAGCCGGATTAGAGCGGTTTTACGTGTACATCTTCCATCGGTAATATAAACGGAAAATCAGGAACATTTTAGTTAATTCTAATGAAAACACATTGATTTTTATCATTTGTATTTGAAACAACATTGTCATATGTCTTTTCTAGGATCTAAATAATACGAAACCTCGCTCTATGATTTGAAGTTAAAATCCTCAAATATGGTAGTATAGTGACTTTTTTCACGTTATTCATGTAGTGTGATTTTACGTATATATATTCGTTTTTACCAATATTTCAATACTACTTCATGTTTTCTCACGATATGTGATTTACCCTTCAAATCTTAGAATTTCGCAAATTTTGCATTTTAAGCAAGTTTTCTTGCATTTTGTTTTGTACTAAAAATCATCGAATTTATCAATATTTTGACCTTTATCATCCCCTTTTCCTGTATGTGATTTAAACAAAATATCATCGAATTAGGCCGTTTTTGCACGTTTTCTTTAATTTTCAGTTTATTGTTATTAATTCATTAAATATACGATAAAAATTATGCAAACACATAATTGATATGAAAATAACCTTAAATACTTCTTTTTCAATCATCTATTTGTTTCTCGTTAAAATACTGAGTAAGATATTGAAAAGGGAAAAGTTCTGTTTTTAATGCATATATCGACGTTTCAGCCGGAGTAGAACGGTTTTACGTGTACATCTTCCATCGGTAATATAAACCGAAAATCAGGAACATTTTAGTTAATTGTAATGAAAACACATTGATTTTTATCATTTGTATTGGAAGCAGCATCTTTATACGTCTTTTCTAGGGTCTAAAAAATACGAAACGTCGCTCTATGATTCGAAGTTAAAATCCTCTAATTTGGTATGATAATGACTTTTTTCACGTTTTTCATGTAGTTTGATATTACGTAAATATATTCATTTTTACCAATATTTCGATACTATTTCATGTAGTATCACGATATGTGATTTGGCCTTCAAATCTCAGATTTTCGCATAATATTGCATTTTAAGCAAGTTTTCTTGCATTTTGCTTCGTACTAAAAATCATCGAAATCAGCAATATTTTGACGTTCATCATCCCCTTTTCCTTTATGTGATTTAAACAAAATATCATCGAATTTGGCAATATTTTGCCGTTTTTCCACGTTTTTGTGAATTTTCAGTTTATTGCTATTATTTCATTAAATATACGATAAAAATGATGCAAACACATAATTGATCAGAAAATTACCTTAAATACTTCATTTTCAATCATCTATTTGTTTCTCGTTAAAATGTTGAGTAAGTTATTGAAAAGGGGAGAAGTTCTGTTTTTATTGCATATATCGACGTTTCAGCCGGATTAGAACGGTTTTACGTGTACATCTTACGTGTACATCTCGTGTACATCTCTGTGTACATCTCGTGTACATCTCTGTGTACATCTCGTGTACGTGTACATCTCGTGTACATCTCTCAAATTTTGCTTTTATAAGCAAGTTTTCTTGCATTTTGTTTTGTACTAAAAATCATCGAATTTAGCAATATTTTGACCTTTATCATCCCCTTTTCCTTATGTGATTTAAACAAAATATCATCGAATTAGGCAATATTTTGCCGTTTTTCCACGTTTTTGTGAATTTTCAGTTTATTGCTATTAATTCATTAAATATACGATAAAAATGATGCAAACACATAATTGATAGAAAATAACCTTAAATACTTCATTTTCAATCATCTATTTGTTTCTCGTTAAAATATTGAGTAAGGGGAGAAATTCTGTTTTTATTGCATATATCGACGTTTCAGCCGGATTAGAACGGTTTTACGTGTACATCTTCCATCGGTAATATAAACCGAAAATCAGGAACATTTTAGTTAATTTAATGAAAACACATTGATTTTTATCATTTGTATTGGAAGCAACATCTTTATACGTCTTTTCTAGGGTCTAAAAAATACGAAACGTCGCTCTATGATTCGAAGTTAAAATCCTCAAATTTGGTATAATAATGACTTTTTTCACGTTTTTCATGTAGTTTGATATTACGAAATATATTCATTTTTACCAATATTTCGATACTATTTCATGTGTATCACGATATGTGATTTGGCCTTCAAATCTCAGATTTTCGAATAATATTGCATTTTAAGCAAGTTTTCTTGCATTTTGTTTCGTACTAAAAATCATCGAATCAGCAATATTTTGACGTTTATCATCCCCTTTTCCTTTATGTGATATAAACAAAATATCATCGAATTAGGCAATATTTTGCTGTTTTTCCACGTTTTTGTGAATTTTCAGTTTATTGCTATTAATTCATTAAATATACGATAAAAATAATGCAAACACATAATTGATTAGAAATTAACCTTAAACACTTCATTTTCAATCAACTATTTGTTTCTCGTTAAAATACTGAGTAAGATATTGAAAAGGGGAGAAGTTCTGTTTTTATTGCATATATCGACGTTTCAGCCGGATTAGAGCGGTTTTACGTGTACATCTTCCATCGGTAATATAAACGGAAAATCAGGAACATTTTAGTTAATTCTAATGAAAACACATTGATTTTTATTATTTGTATTTGAAACAACATTGTCATATGTCTTTTCTTGGATCTAAATAATACGAAACCTCGCTCTATGATTTGAAGTTAAAATCCTCAAATATGGTAATATAGTGACTTTTTTCACGTTATTCATGTAGTGTGATTTTACGTATATATATTCGTTTTTACCAATATTTCGATACTACATGTTTTCTCACGATATGTGATTTGCCTTCAAATCTTAGAATTTCGCAAATTTTGCATTTTAAGCAAGTTTTCTTGCATTTTGTTTTGTACTAAAAATCATCGAATTTTCAATATTTTGACCTTTATCATCCCCTTTTCCTGTATGTGATTTAAACAAAATATCATCGAATTAGGCCGTTTTTCCACGTTTTTGTGAATTTTCAGTTTATTGCTATTATTCATTAAATATACGATAAAAATGATGCAAACACATAATTGATCAGAAAATAACCTTAAATACTTCATTTTCAATCATCTATTTGTTTCTCGTTAAAATATTGAGTAAGTTATTGAAAAGGGGAGAAGTTCTGTTTTTATTGCATATATCGACGTTTCAGCCGGATTAGAACGGTTTTACGTGTACATCTTCCATCGGTAATATAAACCGAAAATCAGGAACATTTTAGTTGATTTTAATGAAAACACATTAATTTTTATCATTTGTATTGGAAGCAACATCTTTATACGTCTTTTCTAGGGTCTAAAAAATACGAAACGTCGCTCTATGATTCGAAGTTAAAATCCTCAAATTTGGTATAATAATGACTTTTTTCACGTTTTTCATGTAGTTTGATATTACGGAAATATATTCATTTTTACCAATATTTCGATACTATTTCATGTAGTATCACGATATGTGATTTGGCCTTCAAATCTCAGATTTTCGAATAATATTGCATTTTAAGCAAGTTTTCTTGCATTTTGTTTCGTACTAAAAATCATCGAATTCAGCAATATTTTAACGTTTATCATCCCCTTTTCCTTTATGTGATATAAACAAAATATCATCGAATTAGGCAATATTTTGCTGTTTTTCCACGTTTTTGTGAATTTTCAGTTTATTGCTATTAATTCATTAAATATACGATAAAAATGATGCAAACACATAATTGATTTGAAATTAACCTTAAACACTTCATTTTCAGTCAACTATTTGTTTCTCGTTAAAATACTGAGTAAGATATTAAAAAGGGGAGAAGTTCTGTTTTTATTGCATATATCGCGTTTCAGCCGGATTAGAACGGTTTTACGTGTACATCTTCCATCGGTAATATAAATGGAAAATCAAGAACATTTTAGTTAATTCTAATGAAAACACATTGATTTTTATCATTTGTATTTGAAACAACATTGTCATATGTCTTTTCTTGGATCTAAATAATACGAAACCTCGCTCTATGATTTGAAGTTAAAGTCCTCAAATATGGTAATATAGTGACTTTTTTCACGTTATTCATTTAGTGTGATTTTACGTATATATATTCGTTTTTACCAATATTTCGATACTACATGTTTTCTCACGATATGTGATTTGCACTTCAAATCTTAGAATTTCGCAAATTTTGCATTTTAAGCAAGTTTTCTTGCATTTTGTTTTGTACTAAAAATCATCGAATTTATCAATATTTTGACCTTTATCATCCCCTTTTCCTGTATGTGATTTAAACAAAATATCATCGAATTAGGCCGTTTTTCCACGTTTTCTTAATTTTCAGTTATTGTTATTAATTCATTAAATATACGATAAAATGATGCAAACACATAATTGATCAGAAAATAACCTTAAATTCTTCATTTTCAATCATCTATTTGTTTCTCGTTAAAATATTGAGTAAGTTATTGAAATGGGGAGAAGTTCTGTTTTATTGCATATATCGACGTTTCAGCCGGATTAGAACGGTTTTACGTGTACATCTTCCATCGGTAATATAAACCAAAAATCAGGAACATTTCAGTTAATTTTAATGAAAACACATTGATTTTTATCATTTGTATTGGAAGCAACATCTTTATACGTCTTTTCTAGGGTCTAAAAAATACGAAACGTCGCTCTATGATTCGAAGTTAAAATCCTCAAATTTGGTATAATAATGACTTTTTTCACGTTTTTCATGTAGTTTGATATTACGTAAATAGATTCATTTTTACCAATATTTCGATACTATTTCATGTAGTATCACATGGTCATATGTCTTTCTTGGATCTAAATAATACGAACACTCGCTCTATGATTTGAAGTTAATTCCTCAATATGGTATTATAGTGACTTTTTTCACGGTATTCATTTAGTGTGATTTACGTATATATATTCGTTTTTAACCATATTTCGATACTACTTCATGTTTTCTCACGATATGTGATCTGGCCTTCAAATCTTAGAATTTCGCAAATTTTCCATTTTAAGCAAGTTTTCTTGCTTAAATATCAAATAAATATTAAATATCAATAAATATTAAAATATCAAATAAATAATAAAAATAATGCAAACACAAAGTTGATTAGAAATTAACCTTAAACTTGCAGGTGGGGGGGGGGGGGGTGGACAAAATGTGACCCATCACCGCTCTCAGTAATTGGCATATTTTCGGTATAAAAAGTCGAAATTTCAAACAGTGAATACGTGCAGAGAGCCCGAATTTGGCTTCAAAATATGGCTCAAGCGTAGTATTTGAGATGTTTGGGATATTTTGCAAACTGCCGGGGGGTTTGGGCAAAATGTGACCCATCGCTGCTTTCAGTAATTGGCTTATTTTCAAGGGTCAAATTTGGGAAGTTTGGGATAAAAAGTCATAATTTCAAACTGCGAATACGTGCAGAGAGCCAGAATTTAGCTCCAAAATAATTCTCAAGGTTCAAATTTAGGATGTTTGGGATATTTTGAAAATTGCAGGGAAGGTTTGGGGCAAAATATGATCCACCGCCGCTCTCAGTAATTGGCATATTTTCGGTATAAAAAGTCGTAAATTCAAACTGCGAAAACGTGCAGAGAGCTAGAATTTGGCTCCAAAATATGGCTCAAGCGTTGAATTTTGGATGTTTGGGATATTTTGGAAACTACAGGGAGGGTTTGGGCAAAATGTGATCCATCGCCGCTTTCAGTAATTGGCATATTTTCGGTATGAAAAGTCGTAATTTCAAACTGCAAATACATGCAGAAAGCCAAAATTTGGCTCCTAAATAGGGCTCAAGGGTTGAATTGGGGATGTTTGAGATATTTTGAAAACTGAAGGGAGGGCCTGGGTAAAATGTGGTCCATCGCCGCACTCAGTAATTGGCATATTTTCGGTATAAAATGAAATAATTTCAAACTGCGAACACGTGCAGAGACCCCGAATTTGGCTCCAAAATATGGCTCAAGCGTCGAATTTGGGATGTTTGGGATATTTTGAAAAATGCAGGAAGGGTTTGGGCAAAATGTGATCCATCGCCGCTTTCAGTATTTGTCATGTTTTCGTTATAAAATATCGTAATTTCAAACAGCGAATACGTGCAGAGAGCCCGAATTTGGCTCCAAAATATAGCTCATGGGTCGAATTTGGGATGTTTGGAATATTTTGCAAACTGCCGGGGGGGTTGGGCAAAATGTGACCCATCGCTGCTTTCAGTAATTGGCTTATTTTCAAGCGTCAAATTTGGGATGTTTGGGATAAAAAGTCATAATTTCAAACTGCGAATACATGCAGAGAGCCAGAAATTAGCTCCAAAAAAATTCTCAAGGGTCGAATTTGGGATGTTTGGGATATTTTGAAAACTACATGAATGGTTTGGGCAAAATGTGATCCATCGCCGCTCTCAGTAATTGGCATATTTTCGGTATAAAAACTCGTAATTTCAAACTGCGAATACGTGCAGAGAGCCAGAATTTGGCTCCAAAATATAGGTCATGGGTCGAATTTGGGATGTTTGGAATATTATGAAAGTAGCAGGGGAGTTTGGGCAAAGTGTGACCCATCGTCGCAATCAGTAATTGGCATATTTTCGGTAGAAAATGAATTAATTTCAAACTGCGAATACGTGCAGAGAGCCGGAATTTGGCTCCAAAATATGGCTCAAGCGTGGAATTTGGAATGTTTGGGATATTTTGAAAACTGCAGGGAGGGTTTGGGCAAAATATGATCCAACGCCGTTTTCAGTAATTGTCATGTTTTCGGTATAAAAATTCGTAATTTCAAACTGCGAATACTCGCAGAAAGCTTGATTTTGGCTCCAAAATATGGCTCAAAGGTCGAATTTGGGATGTTTGGGATATTTTGCAAACTGCCAGGGAGTTTGAGCAATGAGACCGATCGCTGTTTTCAGTAATTGGCATATTTTCAAGCGTCAAATTTGGGAAGTTTGGGATAAAGAGTCGTAATTTCAAACTGCGAATACGTGCAGAGAGCCAGAATTTAGCTCCAACATAATTCTCAAGGTTCAAATTTAGGATGTTTCGGATATTTTGAAAATTGCAAGGAAGGTTGGGGGCAAAACTTTATCGATCACCGCTCTCAGTAATTGGCATATTTTCGATATAAAAAGTCGTAAATTCAAACTGCGAATACGTGCAGAGAGCCAGAATTTGGCTCCAAAACATGACTCAAGGGTCGAATTTGGGATGTTTGGGATAATTTGATAACTGCAGAGAGGGTTTCGTCAAAATGTGATCCATCGCTGCTTTCAGTAATTGGCATATTTTCGGTATAAAAAGTCGTAATTTCAAACAACGAATACATGCAGAAAGCCAAAACTTGGCTCCAAAATATGGCTCAAGGGTCAAACTTGGGATGTTTGGGATATTTTGAAAACAGCGGGGATGGCTTGGGCAAAATGTGATCCATCGGTGCACTCAGTAATTGGCATATTTTCGGTATAAAATGTCATAATTTCAAACTGCTAATACGTGCAGAGAGCCCGAATTTTGCTCCAAATTATGACTCAAGCGTCGAATTTGGGATGTTTATCACTCTTTTGAGCCTCTGCATCACTCTCTTCAGCCTGTGCATCACTTTCTTAAGCCTCTGCATCACTCTCTTGAGCTTCTGACTTACTCTCTTGAGCCTCTACATCCGACTCTTGAGCCTCTGCATCACTCTCTTAAGCCTCTGCATTCCTATCTTGATCGTTTGCATCACTCTCATGAGCCTCTGCATCATTCTCTTGAGCCTCTGCATCCCTCTCTTAAGCCTCTACATCATTCTCTTGAGCCTCTGCATCACTCTTGAGCCTCTGTGTCACTCTCTTAAGCCTCTGCATCTCTCACTTCAGCCTCTTCATCACTCTCTGGAGCCTCTGCATCACTCTCTGGAGCCTCAGCATCCCTCTCTTGAGCCTCAGCAGCACTCTCTTGAGCCTCTTCATCATTTTCTTGTGCCTCTGCATCCCTCTCTTAAGCCTCTGCTTCACTCTCTTCAGCCTCGCTCCAAAATTTCGCTCAAGGGTCAAATTTGCGATGCTTGGGATATTTTGAAAACTGCAGGTGGGTTTGGGCAAAATGTGACCCATCGCTGCTCTCAGTAATTGGCATATTTTCGGTATAAAATATCGTAATTTCAAACTGCGAATACGTGAAGAGAGCCAGAATTTGGCTCCAAAATAAGGCTCCAGGGTCGAATTTGGGATGTTTGGGATATTTTTAAAACTGCAGGGAGGGTTTGGGCCTAATGTGATCCATCGCCGCTTTCCGTAATTGACATATTTTCAGTATAAAAAGTCATAATTTCAAACTGCGAATACGTGCAGAGAGCTAGAATTTGGCTATAAAGTATGGCTCAAGATTCGAATTTGGGATGTTTGGGATATTTGAAAACTGCAAGCGGGGTTTGGGCAAAATGTGACGCATCGCTGCTTTCAGTAATTGGCATATTTTCCGTATAAAAAGTCGTAATTTCAAACTGCAAATACGTGCAGAGAGCCAGAATTTGGCCCCAAAATAACGCTCCCGGGTCGAATTTGGGATGTTTGGTATATTTTGAAAACTGAAGGGGGGTTTGGGCAAAATGTGACCCATCGCCGCTCTCAGTAATTGGCATATTTTCGGTATAAAATGACGTAATTTCAAAGGGCGAATACGTGCAGAAAGCTAGAATTTGGCTCCAAAATATGGCTCAAAGGTCGAATTTGGATGTTTGGGATATTTTGCAAACTGCAGGGGGGTTTGGGCAAAACGTGACCCATCGTTTCTTTCAGTAATTTCAAGCGTCAAGTTTTGGACGTTTGCGATAAAAAATCGTAATTTCAAACAGCGAATACGTGCAGAGAGCCAAAATTTGGCTCCAAAAACATTCTCAAGGATCGAATTTGGGACGTTTGGGAAGTTTTGAAAACTGCAAGGAGGGGGTTTCGGCTAAATGTGACCTATCGCTGCTCTCAGTAATTGGCATATTTTCGGTATAAAAAGTCATAATTTCAAAATGCGAATACGTGCAGAGAGCCAGAATTTGGCTCCAAAATATAGCTCATGGGTCGAATATGGGATGTTTGGGATATTTTGCATAGTGCAGGGAAGGCCTGGGCAAAATGTGATCCATCGCTGCACTTAGTAATTGGCATATTTTCGGTATAAAATGTCGTAATTTCAAATTGCGAATACGTGCAGAAAGCTAGAATTTGGCTCCAAAATATGGCTCAAAGGTCGAATTTGGATGTTTGGGATATTTTGCAAACTGCAGGGGGGTTTGGGCAAAACGTGACCCATCGCATCTTTCAGTAATTGGCATATTTTCAAGCGTCAAGTTTGGGATGTTTGGGATAAAAAGTCGTAATTTCAAACAGCAAATACGTGCAGAGAGCCAGAATTTGGCTCCAAAAACATTCTCAAGGGTCGAATTTGGGATGTTTGGGATATTTTGAAAACTGCAAGGAGGGGGGTTCGGCTAAGAGCGAGGTTTCGTATTATTTAGATCCAAGAAAAGACATATGACAATGTTGTTTCCAATACAAATGATAAAAAACAATGTGTTTTCATTAGAAATAACTAAAATGTTCTTGATCTTCCGTTTATTTTACCGATGGAAGAGGTACACGTAAAACCGCTCTAATCCGGCTGAAACGTCGATATATGCAATAAAAACCGAACTTCTCCCCTTTTCAATATTCTACTCAGTATTTTAACGAGAAACAAATAGATGATTGAAAATAAAGTATTTAAGGTTAATTTGTAATCAATTATGTGTTTGCATCATTTTTATCGTATATTTAATGAATTAATAACAATAAACTGAAAATTCACAAAAACGTGGAAAAACGGCAAAAAATTGCCTAATTCGATGATATTTTGTTTAAATCTCATTGCGGAAAAGGGGATGATAAACGTCAAAATATTGCTAAATTCGATGATTTTTCGTACGAAACAAAATGCAAGAAAACTTGCTTAAAATGCAATATTATGCGAAATTCTGAGATTTGAAGGCCAAATCACATATCGTGATACAACATGAAATAGTATCGAAATATTGGTAAAAATGAATATATTTACGTAATATCAAACTACATGATTAACGTGAAAAAGTCACTATTTTACCATATTTGAGGATTTTACCTTCAAGTCATAGAGCGAGATTTCGTATTATTTAGATCAAAGAAAAGACATATGACAATGTTGTTTCCAATACAAATGATAAAAAACAATGTGTTTTCATTAGAATTAACTAAAATGTTCTTGATTTTTTGTTTATATTACCGATGGAAGATGTACACGTAAAACCGCTCTAATCCGGCTGAAACGTCGATATATGCAATAAAAACCGAACTTCTTCCCTTTTCAATATCTTACTCTTTATTTTAACGAGAAACAAATAGATGATTAAAAATGAAGTATTTAGGTTTATTATCTAATCAATTATGTGTTTGCATCATTTTTATCGTATATTTAATGAATTAATAACAATAAACTGAAAATTCAAAAAAACGTGGAAAAACGGCAAAATATTGCCTAATTCGATGATAAATCTCATAGAGGAAAAGGGGATGATAAACGTCAAATATATTGCTAAATTCGATGATTTTTCGTACGAAACAAAATGCAAGAAAACTAGCTTAAAATGCAATATTATGTAACATTCTGAGATTTGAAGGCCAAATCACATATTGTGATACTACATGAAATAGTATCGAAATATTGGTAAAAATGAATATATTTACGTAATATCAAACTACATGATTGACGTGAAAAAGTCACTATTTTACCATATTTGAGGATTTTAACTACAAATCATAGAGCGAGGTTTCGTATTATTTAGATCCAAGAAAAGACATATGACATTGTTGTTTCCAATACAAATGATAAAAATACAATGTTGTTTATTAGAATTAACTAAAATGTTCTTGATATTCCGTTTATTTTACCATGGAAGATATACACGTAAAACCGCTCTAATCCGGCTGAAACGTCGAAATATGCAATAAAAACCGAACTTCTCCCCTTGTCAATATTCTACTCAGTATTTTAACGAGAAACAAATAGATGATTAAAAATAAAGTATTTAAGGTTATTATCTAATCAAATACGTGTTTGCATCATTTTTATCGTATATATAATGAATTAATACCCATAGACTGAAAATTCACAAATACGTGGAAAAACGACAAAATATTGCCTAATTCGATGATATTTTGTTTAAATCACAAAAAGGAAAAGGAGATAATAAACGTCAAAATATTGCTAAATTTGATGATTTTTCGTACGAAACAAAATGCAAGAAAACTTGCTTAAAATGCAATATTATGCGACATTCTGAGACTTGAAGTCCAAATCACATATCGTGATACAACATGAAATAGTATCGAAATATTGGTAGAAATGAATATATTTACGTAATATCAAACTACATGATTAACGTGAAAAAGTCACTATTTTACCATATTTGAGGATTTTACCTTCAAGTCATAGAGCGAGATTTCGTATTATTTAGATCAAAGAAAAGACATATGACAATGTTGTTTCCAATACAAATGATAAAAAACAATGTGTTTTCATTAGAATTAACTAAAATGTTCTTGATTTTCTGTTTATATTACCGATGGAAGATGTACACGTAAAACCGCTCTAATCCGGCTGAAACGTCGATATATGCAATAAAAACCGAACTTCTACCCTTTTCAATATCTTACTCAGTATTTTAACGAGAAACAAATAGATGATTGAAAATGAAGTATTTAAGTTTATTATCTAATCAATTATGTGTTTGCATCATTTTTATCGTATATTTAATGAATTAATAACAATAAACTGAAAATTCACAAAAACGTGGAAAAACGGCAAAATATTGCCTAATTCGATGATAAATCTCATAGAGGAAAGGGGGATGATAAACGTCAAATATATTGCTAAATTCGATGATTTTTCGTACGAAACAAAATGCAAGAAAACTAGCTTAAAATGCAATATTATGCGACATTCTGAGATTTGAAGGCCAAATCACATATTGTGATACTACATGAAATAGTATCGAAATATTGGTAAAAATGAATATATCTACTTAATATCAAACTACATGAAAAACGTGAAAAAAGTCATTATTTTACCATATTTGAAGATTTTACCTTCAAATCATAGAGCGAGGTTTCGTATTATTTAGATCCAAGAAAAGACATATGACAATATTGTTTCCAATACAAATGATAAAAAACAATGTGTTTTCTTTAGAAATAACTAAAATGTTCTTGATTTTCCGTTTATTTTACCGATGGAAGAGGTACACGTAAACCGCTCTAATCCGGCTGAAACGTCGATATAAGCAATAAAAACCGAACTTCTCCCCTTTTCAATATTCTACTCAGTATTTTAACGAGAAACAAATAGATGATTGAAAATGAAGTATTTAAGGTTATTATCTAATCAATTATGTGTTTCCATCATTTTTATTGTATATATAATGAATTATAACCCATAGACTGAAAATTCACAAAAACGTGGAAAAACGGCAAAATATTGCCTAATTCGATGATATTTTGTTTAAATCACATAAAGGAAAAGGAGATAATAAACGTCAAAATATTGCTAAATTCGATGATTTTTCGTACGAAACAAAATGCAAGAAAACTAGCTTAAAATGCAATATTATGTGAAATTCTGAGAATTGAAGGCCAAATCACATATCGTGATACTACATGAAATAGTATCGAAATATTGGTAAAAATGAATATACATACGTAATATCAAACTACATGAAAAACGTGAAAAAAGTCATTATTTTACCATATATGAAGATTTTAATTTCAAGTCATAGAGCGAGGTTTCGTATTATTTAGATCCAAGAAAAGACATATGACTATGTTGTTTCCAATACAAATGATAAAAGCCAATGTGCTTTCATTAGAATTAACTAAAATGTTCCTGATTCTCCGTTTATATTACCGATGGAAGATGTACACGTAAAACCGCTCTAATCTGGCTGAAACGTCGATATATGCAATAAAAACCGAACTTCTCCCCTTTTCAATATCCAATTCAGTATTTTAACGAGAAACAAATGGTTGATTGAAAATAAAGTATTTAAGTTTAATTTCTAATCAATTATGTGTTTGCATCATTTTTATCGTATATTTAATGAATTAATAACAATAAACTGAAAATTCACAAAAACGTGGAAAAACGGTAAAATATTGCCTAATTCGATGATATTTTTTTTAAATCTCATAGAGGAAAAGGGGATGATAAACGTCAAAATATTGCTTAATTCGATGATTTTTCGTACGAAACAAAATGCAAGAAAACTTGCTTAGAATGCAATATTATGCGAAATTCTGAGATTTGAAGGTCAACTCACATATCGTGATACTACATGAAATAGTATCGAAATATTGGTATAAATGAATATATTTTTTACCAAACTACATGATTAACGTGAAAAGTCACTATTTTACCATATTTGAGGATTTTACCTTCAAGTCATATAGCGAGGTTTCGTTTTATTTAGATCAAAGAAAAGACATATGACAATGTTGTTTCCAATACAAATGATAAAAAACAATGTGTTTTCATTAGAATTAATTAAAAGGTTCTTGATTTTCTGTTTATATTACCGATGGAAGATGTACACGTAAAACCGCTCTAATCCGGCTGAAACATCGATATATGCAATAAAAACCGAACTTCTCCCCTTTTCAATATCTTACTTTGTATTTTAACGAGAAACAAATAGATGATTGAAAATGAAGTATTTAAGTTTATTATCTAATCAATTATGTGTTTGCATCATTTTTATCGTATATTTAATGAATTAATAGCAATAAACTGAAAATTCACAAAAAACGTGGAAAAACGGCAAAATATTGCCTAATTCGATGATAAATCTCATAGAGGAAAAGGGTATGATAAACGTCAAAATATTGCTAAATTCGATGATTTTTCGTACGAAACAAAATGCAAGAAAACTTGCTTAAAATGCAATATTATGCGACATTCTGAGATTTGAAGGCCAAATCACATAATGTGATACTGCATGAAATAGTATCGAAATATTGGTAAAAATGAATATATTTACGTAATATCAAACTACATGATTGACGTGAAAAAGTCACTATTTTACCATATTTGAGGATTTTAACTTCAAATCAAAGAGCGAGGTTTCGTATTATTTAGATCCAAGAAAAGACATATAACATTGTTGTTTCCAATACAAATGATAAAAAACAATGTTGTTTCATTAGAATTAACTAAAATGTTCTTGATTTTCCGTTTATTTTACCGATGGAAGATGTACACGTAAAACCGCTCTAATCCGGCTGAAACGTCGATATATGCAATAAAAACCGAACTTCTCCCCTTTTCAATATTCTACTCAGTATTTTAACGAGAAACAAATAGATGATTGAAAATGAAGTATTTAAGGTTATTATCTAATCAATTATGTGTTTCCATCATTTTTATTGTATATATAATGAATTATAACAAATAGACTAATAATTCACAAAAACGTCGAAAACGGCAAAATATTGCCTAATTCGATGATATTTTGTTTAAATCACATAAAGGAAAAGGAGATAATAAACGTCAAAATATTGCTAAATTCGATGATTTTTCGTACGAAACAAAATGCAAGAAAACTAGCTTAAAATGCAATATTATGCGAAATTCTGAGATTTGAAGGCGAAATCACATATCGTGATACTACATGAAATAGTATCGAAATATTGGTAAAAATGAATATATATACGTAATATCAAACTACATGAAAAACGTGAAAAAAGTCATTATTTTACCATATATGAAGATTTTAACTTCAAATCATAGAGCGAGGTTTCGTATTATTTAGATCCAAGAAAAGACATATGACTATGTTGTTTCCAATACAAATGATAAAAGCCAATGTGCTTTCATTAGAATTAACTAAAATGTTCCTGATTTTCCGTTTATATTACCGATGGAAGATGTACACGTAAAACCGCTCTAATCTGGCTGAAACGTCGATATATGCAATAAAAACCGAACTTCTCCCCTTTTCAATATCCAATTCAGTATTTTAACGAGAAGCAAATGGTTGATTGAAAATAAAGTATTTAAGTTTAATTTCTAATCAATTATGTGTTTGCATCATTTTTATCGTATATTTAATGAATTAATAACAATAAACTGAAAATTCACAAAAACGTGGAAAAACGGCAAAATATTGCCTAATTCGATGATATTTTGTTTAAATCTCATAGAGGAAAAGGGGATGATAAACGTCAAAATATTGCTAAATTCGATGATTTTTCGTACGAAACAAAATGCAAGAAAACTTGCTTAAAATGCAATATTATGCGACATTCTGAGATTTGAAGGCCAAATCACATAATGTGATACTACATGAAATAGTATCGAAATATTGGTAAAAATGAATATATTTACGTAATATCAAACTACATGATTGACGTGAAAAAGTCACTATTTTACCATATTTGAGGATTT
Source organism: Procambarus clarkii (assembly GCF_040958095.1). Classification (NCBI taxonomy): domain Eukaryota; kingdom Metazoa; phylum Arthropoda; class Malacostraca; order Decapoda; family Cambaridae; genus Procambarus; species Procambarus clarkii. The sequence goes on from NC_091155.1 coordinate 705,506, forward strand.
TAACTTCAAATCATAGAGCGAGGTTTCGTATTATTTAGATCCAAGAAAAGACATATGACATTGTTGTTTCCAATACAAATGATAAAAAAACAATGTTGTTTCATTAGAATTAACTAAAATGTTCTTGATTTTCCGTTTATTTTACCGATGGAAGATGTACACGTAAAACCGCTCTAATCCGGCTGAAACGTCGATATATGCAATAAAAACCGAGTTTCTCCCCTTTTCAATATTCTACTCAGTATTTTAACGAGAAACAAATAGATGATTGAAAATAAAGTATTTAAGGTTATTATCTAATCAATTATGTGTTTCCATCATTTTTATTGTATATATAATGAATTATAACCCATAGACTGAAAATTCACAAAAACGTGGAAAAACGGCAAAATATTGCCTAATTCAATGATATTTTGTTTAAGTCACATAAAGGAAAAGGAGATAATAAACGTCAAAATATTGCTAAATTCGATGATTTTTCGTACGAAACAAAATGCAAGAAAACTTGCTTAAAATGCAATATTATGCGAAAATCTGAGATTTGAAGGCCAAATCACATATCGTGATACTACATGAAATAGTATCGAAATATTGGTAAAAATGAATATATTTACTTAATATCAAACTACATGAAAAACGTGAAAAAAGTCATTATTTTACCATATTTGAAGATTTTACCTTCAAATCATAGAGCGAGGTTTCGTATTATTTAGATCCAAGAAAAGACATATGACAATGTTGTTTCCAATACAAATGATAAAAAACAATGTGTTTTCTTTAGAAATAACTAAAATGTTCTTGATTTTCCGTTTATTTTACCGATGGAAGAGGTACACGTAAAACCGCTCTAATCCGGCTGAAACGTCGATATATGCAATAAAAACCGAACTTCTCCCCTTTTCAATATTCTACTCAGTATTTTAACGAGAAACAAATAGATGATTGAAAATGAAGTATTTAAGGTTATTATCTAATCAATTATGTGTTTCCATCATTTTTATTGTATATATAATGAATTATAACCCATAGACTAATAATTCACAAAAACGTGGAAAAACGGCAAAATATTGCCTAATTCGATGATATTTTGTTTAAATCACATAAAGGAAAAGGAGATAATAAACGTCAAAATATTGCTAAATTCGATGATTTTTCGTACGAAACAAAATGCAAGAAAACTAGCTTAAAATGCAATATTATGCGAAATTCTGAGATTTGAAGGCCAAATCACATATCGTGATACTACATGAAATAGTATCGAAATATTGGTAAAAATGAATATGATACGTAATATCAAACTACATGAAAAACGTGAAAAAAGTCATTATTTTACCATATATGAAGATTTTAACTTCAAATCATAGAGCGAGGTTTCGTATTATTTAGATCCAAGAAAAGACATATGACTATGTTGTTTCCAATACAAATGATAAAAGCCAATGTGCTTTCATTAGAATTAACTAAAATGTTCCTGATTCTCCGTTTATATTACCGATGGAAAATGTACACGTAAAACCGCTCTAATCTGGCTGAAACGTCGATATATGCAATAAAAACCGAACTTCTCCCCTTTTCAATATCCTATTCAGTATTTTAACGAGAAACAAATGGTTAATTGAAAATAAAGTATTTAAGTCTAATTTCTAATCAATTATGTGTTTGCATCATTTTTATCGTATATTTAATGAATTAATAACAATAAACTGAAAATTCGCAAAAACGTGGAAAAACAGCAAAATATTGCCTAATTCGATGATATTTTGTTTAAATCTCATAGAGGAAAAGGGGATGATAAACGTCAAAATATTGCTTAATTCGATGATTTTTCGTACGAAACAAAATGCAAGAAAACTTGCTTAAAATGCAATATTATGCGAAATTCTGAGATTTGAAGGTCAACTCACATATCGTGATACTACATGAAATAGTATCGAAATATTGGTATAAATGAATATATTTTTTACCAAACTACATGATTAACGTGAAAAGTCACTATTTTACCATATTTGAGGATTTTACCTTCAAGTCATAGAGCGAGGTTTCGTATTATTTAGATCAAAGAAAAGACATATGACTGTTGTTTCCAATACAAATGATAAAAAACAATGTGTTTTCATTAGAATTAACTAAAATGTTCTTGATTTTCTGTTTATATTATCGATGAAAGATGTACACGTAAAACCGCTCTAATCCGGCTGAAACGTCGATATATGCAATAAAAACCGAACTTCTCCCCTTTTCAATATCTTACTCAGTATTTTAACGAGAAACAAATAGATGATTGAAAATGAAGTATTTAAGTTTATTATCTAATCAATTATGTGTTTGCATCATTTTTATCGTATATTTAATAAATTAATAACAATAAACTGAAAATTCACAAATACGTGGAAAAACGGCAAAATATTGCCTAATTCGATGATATTTTGTTTAAATCTCATAGAGGAAAAGGGGATGATAAACGTCAAAATATTGCTTAATTCGATGATTTTTCGTACGAAACAAAATGCAAGAAAACTTGCTTAGAATGCAATATTATGCGAAATTCTGAGATATGAAGGTCAACTCACATATCGTGATACTACATGAAATAGTATCGAAATATTGGTATAAATGAATATATTTTTTACCAAACTACATGATTAACGTGAAAAGTCACTATTTTACCATATTTGAGGATTTTACCTTCAAGTCATATAGCGAGGTTTCGTTTTATTTAGATCAAAGAAAAGACATATGACAATGTTGTTTCCAATACAAATGATAAAAAACAATGTGTTTTCATTAGAATTATTAAAAGGTTCTTGATTTTCTGTTTATATTACCGATGGAAGATGTACACGTAAAACCGCTCTATTCCGGCTGAAACATCGATATATGCAATAAAAACCGAACTTCTCCCCTTATCAATATCTTACTCTGTATTTTAACGAGAAACAAATATATGATTGAAAATGAAGTATTTAAGTTTATTATCTAATCAATTATGTGTTTGCATCATTTTTATCGTATATTTAATGAATTAATAGCAATAAATTGAAAATTCACAAAAACGTGGAAAAACGGCAAAATATTGCCTAATTCGATGATAAATCTCATAGAGGAAAAGGGGATGATAAACGTCAAAATATTGCTAAATTCGATGATTTTTCGTACGAAACAAAATGCAAGAAAACTTGCTTAAAATGCAATATTATGCGACATTCTGAGATTTGAAGGCCAAATCACATAATGTGATACTACATGAAATAGTATCGAAATATTGGTAAAAATGAATATATTTACGTAATATCAAACTACATGATTGACGTGAAAAAGTCACTATTTTACCATATTTGAGGATTTTAACTTCAAATCATAGAGCGAGGTTTCGGATTATTTAGATCCAAGAAAAGACATATGACATTGTTGTTTCCAATACAAATGATAAAAAAACAATGTTGTTTCATTAGAATTAACTAAAATGTTCTTGATTTTCCGTTTATTTTACCGATGGAAGATGTACACGTAAAACCGCTCTAATCCGGCTGAAACGTCGATATATGCAATAAAAACCGAACTTCTCCCCTTTTCAATATTCTACTCAGTATTTTAACGAGAAACAAATAGATGATTGAAAATTAAGTATTTAAGGTTATTATCTAATCAATTATGTGTTTCCATCATTTTTATTGTATATATAATGAATTATAACCCATAGACTGAAAATTCACAAAAACGTGGAAAAACGGCAAAATATTGCCTAATTCGATGATATTTTGTTTAAGTCACATAAAGGAAAAGGAGATAATAAACGTCAAAATATTGCTAAATTCGATGATTTTTCGTACGAAACAAAATGCAAGAAAACTTGCTTAAAATGCAATATTATGCGAAATTCTGAGATTTGAAGGCCAAATCACATATCGTGATACTACATGAAATAGTATCGAAATATTGGTAAAAATGAATATATATACGTAATATCAAACTACATGAAAAACGAGAAAAAAGTCATTATTTTACCATATATGAAGATTTTAACTTCAAATCATAGAACGAGGTTTCGTATTATTTAGATCCAAGAAAAGACATATGAGAATGTGGTTTCCAATACAAATGTTAAAAGCCAATGTGCTTTCATTAGAATTAACTAAAATGTTCCTGATTTTCCGTTTACGTGTACACCGATGGAAGGTGTACACGTAAAACCGCTCTAATCTGGCTGAAACGTCGATATATGCAATAAAAACCGAACTTCTTCCCTTTTCAATATCCTATTCAGTATTTTAACAAGAAACAAATGGTTGATTGAAAATAAAGTATTTAAGTTTAATTTCTAATCAATTATGTGTTTGCATCATTTTTATTGTATATTTAATGAATTAATAACAATAAACTGAAAATTCACAAAAACGTGGAAAAACGGCAAAATATAGCCTAATTCGATGATATTTTGTTTAAATCTCATAGAGGAAAAGGGGATGATAAACGTCAAAATATTGCTAAATTCGATGATTTTTCGTACGAAACAAAATGCAAGAAAACTTGCTTAGAATGCAATATTATGCGAAATTCTGAGATTTGAAGGTCAACTCACATATCGTGATACTACATGAAAGAGTATCGAAATATTGGTATAAATGAATATATTTTTTACCAAACTACATGATTAACGTGAAAAGTCACTATTTTACCATATTTGAGGATTTTACCTTCAAGTCAATTAGCGAGGTTTCGTTTTATTTAGATCAAAGAAAAGACATATGACAATGTTGTTTCCAATACAAATGATAAAAAACAATGTGTTTTCATTAGAATTATTAAAAGGTTCTTGATTTTCTGTTTATATTACCGATGGAAGATGTACACGTAAAACCGCTCTATTCCGGCTGAAACATCGATATATGCAATAAAAACCGAACTTCTCCCCTTTTCAATATCTTACTCTGTATTTTAACGAGAAACAAATATATGATTGAAAATGAAGTATTTAAGTTTATTATCTAATCAATTATGTGTTTGCATCATTTTTATCGTATATTTAATGAATTAATAGCAATAAATTGAAAATTCACAAAAACGTGGAAAAACGGCAAAATATTGCCTAATTCGATGATAAATCTCATAGAGGAAAAGGGGATGATAAACGTCAAAATATTGCTAAATTCGATGATTTTTCGTACGAAACAAAATGCAAGAAAACTTGCTTAAAATGCAATATTATGCGACATTCTGAGATTTGAAGGCCAAATCACATAATGTGATACTACATGAAATAGTATCGAAATATTGGTAAAAATGAATATATTTACGTAATATCAAACTACATGATTGACGTGAAAAAGTCACTATTTTACCATATTTGAGGATTTTAACTTCAAATCATAGAGCGAGGTTTCGTATTATTTAGATCCAAGAAAAGACATATGACATTGTTGTTTCCAATACAAATGATAAAAAAACAATGTTGTTTCATTAGAATTAACTAAAATGTTCTTGATTTTCCGTTTATTTTACCGATGGAAGATGTACACGTAAAACCGCTCTAATCCGGCTGAAACGTCGATATATGCAATAAAAACCGAACTTCTCCCCTTTTCAATATTCTACTCAGTATTTTAACGAGAAACAAATAGATGATTGAAAATGAAGTATTTAAGGTTATTATCTAATCAATTATGTGTTTCCATCATTTTTATTGTATATATAATGAATTATAACCCATAGACTGAAAATTCACAAAAACGTGGAAAAACGGCAAAATATTGCCTAATTCGATGATATTTTGTTTAAGTCACATAAAGGAAAAGGAGATAATAAACGTCAAAATATTGCTAAATTCGATGATTTTTCGTACGAAACAAAATGCAAGAAAACTTGCTTAAAATGCAATATTATGCGAAATTCTGAGATTTGAAGGCCAAATCACATATCGTGATACTACATGAAATAGTATCGAAATATTGGTAAAAATGAATATATATACGTAATATCAAACTACATGAAAAACGAGAAAAAAGTCATTATTTTACCATATATGAAGATTTTAACTTCAAATCATAGAACGAGGTTTCGTATTATTTAGATCCAAGAAAAGACATATGAGAATGTGGTTTCCAATACAAATGTTAAAAGCCAATGTGCTTTCATTAGAATTAACTAAAATGTTCCTGATTTTCCGTTTACGTGTACACCGATGGAAGGTGTACACGTAAAACCGCTCTAATCTGGCTGAAACGTCGATATATGCAATAAAAACCGAACTTCTTCCCTTTTCAATATCCTATTCAGTATTTTAACGAGAAACAAATGGTTGATTGAAAATAAAGTATTTAAGTTTAATTTCTAATCAATTATGTGTTTGCATCATCTTTATTGTATATTTAATGAATTAATAACAATAAACTGAAAATTCACAAAAACGTGGAAAAACGGCAAAATATTGCCTAATTCGATGATATTTTGTTTATATCACATAGAGGAAAAGGGGATGATGAACGTCAAAATATTGCTGATTTCGATGATTTTTAGTACGAAGCAAAATGCAAGAAAACTTGCTTAAAATGCAATATAATGCGAAAATCTGAGATTTGAAGGCCAAATCACATATCGTGATACTACATGAAATAGTATCGAAATATTGGTAAAAATGAATATATTTACGTAATATCAAACTACATGAAAAACGTGAAAAAAGTCATTATCATACCAAATTTGAGGATTTTAACTTCGAATCATAGAGCGACGTTTCGTATTTTTTAGACCCTAGAAAAGACGTATAAAGATGCTGCTTCCAATACAAATGATAAAAATCAATGTGTTTTCATTACAATTAACTAAAATGTTCCTGATTTTCGGTTTATATTACCGATGGAAGATGTTCACGAAAAACCGTTCTACTCCGGCTGAAACGTCGATATATGCATTAAAAACAGAACTTTTCCCTTTTCAATATCTTACTCAGTATTTTAACGAAAAACAAATAGATGATTGAAAAAGAAGTATTTAAGGTTATTTTCATATCAATTATGTGTTTGCATAATTTTTATCGTATATTTAATGAATTAATAACAATAAACTGAAAATTAAAGAAAACGTGCAAAAACGGCCTAATTCGATGATATTTTGTTTAAATCACATACAGGAAAAGGGGATGATTAAGGTCAAAATATTGATAAATTCGATGATTTTTAGTACAAAACAAAATGCAAGAAAACTTGCTTAAAATGCAAAATTTGCGAAATTCTAAGATTTGAAAGGTAAATCACATATCGTGAGAAAACATGAAGTAGTATTGAAATATTGGTAAAAACGAATATATATACGTAAAATCACACTACATGAATAACGTGAACAAAGTCACTATACTACCATATTTGAGGATTTTAACTTCAAATCATAGAGCAAGGTTTCGTATTATTTAGATCCTAGAAAAGACATATGACAATGTTGTTTCAAATACAAATGATAAAAATCAATGTGTTTTCATTAGAATTAACTAAAATGTTCCTGATTTTTCGTTTATATTACCGATGGAAGATGTACACGTAAAACCGCTCTAATCCGGCTGAAACGTCGATATATGCAATAAAAACAGAACTTCTCCCCTTTTCAATAACTTACTCAATATTTTAACGAGAAACAAATAGATGATTGAAAATGAAGTATTTAAGGTTATTTTCTGATCAATTATGTGTTTGCATCATTTTTATCGTATATTTAATGAAATAATAGCAATAAACTGAAAATTCTCAAAAACGTGGAAAACGGCAAAATATTGCCTAATTCGATGATATTTTGTTTAAATCACATAAAGGAAAAGGGGATGATAAAGGTCAAAATATTGCTAAATTCGATGATTTTTAGTATAAAACAAAATGCAAGAAAACTTGCTTATAAATGCAAAATTTGCGAAATTCTGAGATTTGAAGGCCAAATCACATATCGTGAGAAAAAATGAAGTAGTATCGAAATATTGGTAGAAACGAATATATATACGTAAAATCACACTACATGAATAACGTGAAAAAGTCACTATATTACCATATTTGAAGATTTTAACTTCAAATCATAGAGCGAGGTTTCGTATTATTTAGATCCAAGAAAAGACATATAACAATATTGTTTCAAATACAAATAATAAAAATCAATGTGTTTTATTAGAATTAACTAAAATGTTCCTGATTTTCCGTTTATATTACCGATGGAAGATGTACACGTAAAACCGCTCTATTCCGGCTGAAACATCGATATATGCAATAAAAACCGAACTTCTCCCCTTTTCAATATCTTACTCTGTATTTTAACGAGAAACAAATATATGATTGAAAATGAAGTATTTAAGTTTATTATCTAATCAATTATGTGTTTGCATCATTTTTATCGTATATTTAATGAATTAATAGCAATAAATTGAAAATTCACAAAAACGTGGAAAAACGGCAAAATATTGCCTAATTCGATGATAAATCTCATAGAGGAAAAGGGGATGATAAACGTCAAAATATTGCTAAATTCGATGATTTTTCGTACGAAACAAAATGCAAGAAAACTTGCTTAAAATGCAATATTATGCGACATTCTGAGATTTGAAGGCCAAATCACATAATGTGATACTACATGAAATAGTATCGAAATATTGGTAAAAATGAATATATTTACGTAATATCAAACTACATGATTGACGTGAAAAAGTCACTATTTTACCATATTTGAGGATTTTAACTTCAAATCATAGAGCGAGGTTTCGTATTATTTAGATCCAAGAAAAGACATATGACATTGTTGTTTCCAATACAAATGATAAAAAAACAATGTTGTTTCATTAGAATTAACTAAAATGTTCTTGATTTTCCGTTTATTTTACCGATGGAAGATGTACACGTAAAACCGCTCTAATCCGGCTGAAACGTCGATATATGCAATAAAAACCGAACTTCTCCCCTTTTCAATATTCTACTCAGTATTTTAACGAGAAACAAATAGATGATTGAAAATGAAGTATTTAAGGGTATTATCTAATCAATTATGTGTTTCCATCATTTTTATTGTATATATAATGAATTATAACCCATAGACTGAAAATTCACAAAAACGTGGAAAAACGGCAAAATATTGCCTAATTCGATGATATTTTGTTTAAGTCACATAAAGGAAAAGGAGATAATAAACGTCAAAATATTGCTAAATTCGATGATTTTTCGTACGAAACAAAATGCAAGAAAACTTGCTTAAAATGCAATATTATGCGAAATTCTGAGATTTGAAGGCCAAATCACATATCGTGATACTACATGAAATAGTATCGAAATATTGGTAAAAATGAATATATATACGTAATATCAAACTACATGAAAAACGAGAAAAAAATCATTATTTTACCATATATGAAGATTTTAACTTCAAATCATAGAACGAGGTTTCGTATTATTTAGATCCAAGAAAAGACATATGAGAATGTGGTTTCCAATACAAATGTTAAAAGCCAATGTGCTTTCATTAGAATTAACTAAAATGTTCCTGATTTTCCGTTTACGTGTACACCGATGGAAGGTGTACACGTAAAACCGCTCTAATCTGGCTGAAACGTCGATATATGCAATAAAAACCGAACTTCTTCCCTTTTCAATATCCTATTCAGTATTTTAACGAGAAACAAATGGTTGATTGAAAATAAAGTATTTAAGTTTAATTTCTAATCAATTATGTGTTTGCATCATTTTTATTGTATATTTAATGAATTAATAACAATAAACTGAAAATTCACAAAAACGTGGAAAAACGGCAAAATATAGCCTAATTCGATGATATTTTGTTTAAATCTCATAGAGGAAAAGGGGATGATAAACGTCAAAATATTGCTAAATTCGATGATTTTTCGTACGAAACAAAATGCAAGAAAACTTGCTTAGAATGCAATATTATGCGAAATTCTGAGATTTGAAGGTCAACTCACATATCGTGATACTACATGAAAGAGTATCGAAATATTGGTATAAATGAATATATTTTTTACCAAACTACATGATTAACGTGAAAAGTCACTATTTTACCATATTTGAGGATTTTACCTTCAAGTCTTATAGCGAGGTTTCGTTTTATTTAGATCAAAGAAAAGACATATGACAATGTTGTTTCCAATACAAATGATAAAAAACAATGTGTTTTCATTAGAATTAATTAAAAGGTTCTTGCATTTCTGTTTATATTACCGATGGAAGATGTACACGTAAAACCGCTCTAATCCGGCTGAAACATCGATATATGCAATAAAAACCGAACTTCTCCCCTTTTCAATATCTTACTCTGTATTTTAACGAGAAACAAATAGATGATTGAAAATGAAGTATTTAAGTTTATTATCTAATCAATTATGTGTTTGCATCATTTTTATCGTATATTTAATGAATTAATAGCAATAAACTGAAAATTCACAAAAAACGTGGAAAAACGGCAAAATATTGCCTAATTCGATGATAAATCTCATAGAGGAAAAGGGGATGATAAACGTCAAAATATTGCTAAATTCGATGATTTTTCGTACGAAACAAAATGCAAGAAAACTTGCTTAAAATGCAATATTATGCGACATTCTGAGATTTGAAGGCCAAATCACATAATGTGATACTGCATGAAATAGTATCGAAATATTGGTAAAAATTAATATATTTACGTAATATCAAACTACATGAAAAACGTGAAAAAAGTCATTATTTTACCATATATGAAGATTTTAACTTCAAATCATAGAGCGAGATTTCGTATTATTTAGATCCAAGAAAAGACATATGACTATGTTGTTTCCAATACAAATGATAAAAGCCAATGTGCTTTCATTAGAATTAACTAAAATGTTCCTGATTCTCCGTTTATATTACCGATGGAAGATGTACACGTAAAACCGCTCTAATCTGGCTGAAACGTCGATATATGCAATAAAAACCGAACTTCTCCCCTTTTCAATATCCAATTCAGTATTTTAACGAGAAACAAATGGTTGATTGAAAATAAAGTATTTAAGTTTAATTTCTAATCAATTATGTGTTTGCATCATTTTTATCGTATATTTAATGAATTAATAACAATAAACTGAAAATTCACAAAAACGTGGAAAAACGGTAAAATATTGCCTAATTCGATGATATTTTGTTTAAATCTCATAGAGGAAAAGGGGATGATAAACGTCAAAATATTGCTTAATTCGATGATTTTTCGTACGAAACAAAATGCAAGAAAACTTGCTTAGAATGCAATATTATGCAAAATTCTGAGATATGAAGGTCAACTCACATATCGTGATACTACATGAAATAGTATCGAAATATTGGTATAAATGAATATATTTTTTACCAAACTACATGATTAACGTGAAAAATCACTATTTTACCATATTTGAGGATTTTACCTTCAAGTCATATAGCGAGGTTTCGTTTTATTTAGATCAAAGAAAAGACATATGACAATGTTGTTTCCAATACAAATGATAAAAAACAATGTGTTTTCATTAGAATTATTAAAAGGTTCTTGATTTTCTGTTTATATTACCGATGGAAGATGTACACGTAAAACCGCTCTATTCCGGCTGAAACATCGATATATGCAATAAAAACCGAACTTCTCCCCTTTTCAATATCTTACTCTGTATTTTAACGAGAAACAAATATATGATTGAAAATGAAGTATTTAAGTTTATTATCTAATCAATTATGTGTTTGCATCATTTTTATCGTATATTTAATGAATTAATAGCAATAAATTGAAAATTCACAAAAACGTGGAAAAACGGCAAAATATTGCCTAATTCGATGATAAATCTCATAGAGGAAAAGGGGATGATAAACGTCAAAATATTGCTAAATTCGATGATTTTTCGTACGAAACAAAATGCAAGAAAACTTGCTTAAAATGCAATATTATGCGACATTCTGAGATTTGAAGGCCAAATCACATAATGTGATACTACATGAAATAGTATCGAAATATTGGTAAAAATGAATATATTTACGTAATATCAAACTACATGATTGACGTGAAAAAGTCACTATTTTACCATATTTGAGGATTTTAACTTCAAATCATAGAGCGAGGTTTCGTATTATTTAGATCCAAGAAAAGACATATGACATTGTTGTTTCCAATACAAATGATAAAAAAACAATGTTGTTTCATTAGAATTAACTAAAATGTTCTTGATTTTCCGTTTATTTTACCGATGGAAGATGTACACGTAAAACCGCTCTAATCCGGCTGAAACGTCGATATATGCAACAAAAACCGAACTTCTCCCCTTTTCAATATTCTACTCAGTATTTTAACGAGAAACAAATAGATGATTGAAAATGAAGTATTTAAGGTTATTATCTAATCAATTATGTGTTTCCATCATTTTTATTGTATATATAATGAATTATAACCCATAGACTGAAAATTCACAAAAACGTGGAAAAACGGCAAAATATTGCCTAACTCGATGATATTTTGTTTAAGTCACATAAAGGAAAAGGAGATAATAAACGTCAAAATATTGCTAAATTCGATGATTTTTCGTACGAAACAAAATGCAAGAAAACTTGCTTAAAATGCAATATTATGCGAAATTCTGAGATTTGAAGGCCAAATCACATATCGTGATACTACATGAAATAGTATCGAAATATTGGTAAAAATGAATATATATACGTAATATCAAACTACATGAAAAACGAGAAAAAAGTCATTATTTTACCATATATGAAGATTTTAACTTCAAATCATAGAACGAGGTTTCGTATTATTTAGATCCAAGAAAAGACATATGAGAATGTGGTTTCCAATACAAATGTTAAAAGCCAATGTGCTTTCGATAGAATTAACTAAAATGTTCCTGATTTTCCGTTTACGTGTACACCGATGGAAGGTGTACACGTAAAACCGCTCTAATCTGGCTGAAACGTCGATATATGCAATAAAAACCGAACTTCTTCCCTTTTCAATATCCTATTCAGTATTTTAACGAGAAACAAATAGTTGATTGAAAATAAAGTATTTAAGTTTAATTTCTAATCAATTATGTGTTTGCATCATCTTTATTGTATATTTAATGAATTAATAACAATAAACTGAAAATTCACAAAAACGTGGAAAAACGGCAAAATATTGCCTAATTCGATGATATTTTGTTTATATCACATAGAGGAAAAGGGGATGATGAACGTCAAAATATTGCTGATTTCGATGATTTTTAGTACGAAGCAAAATGCAAGAAAACTTGCTTAAAATGCAATATAATGCGAAAATCTGAGATTTGAAGGCCAAATCACATATCGTGATACTACATGAAATAGTATCGAAATATTGGTAAAAATGAATATATTTACGTAATATCAAACTACATGAAAAACGTGAAAAAAGTCATTATCATACCAAATTTGAGGATTTTAACTTCGAATCATAGAGCGACGTTTCGTATTTTTTAGACCCTAGAAAAGACGTATAAAGATGCTGCTTCCAATACAAATGATAAAAATCAATGTGTTTTCATTACAATTAACTAAAATGTTCCTGATTTTCGGTTTATATTACCGATGGAAGATGTACACGTAAAACCGCTCTAATCCGGCTGAAACGTCGATATATGCAATAAAAACAGAACTTCTCCCCTTTTCAATAACTTACTCAATATTTTAACGAGAAACAAATAGATGATTGAAAATGAAGTATTTAAGGTTATTTTCTGATCAATTATGTGTTTGCATCATATTTATCGTATATTTAATGAAATAATAGCAATAAACTGAAAATTCTCAAAAACGTGGAAAACGGCAAAATATTGCCTAATTCGATGATATTTTGTTTAAATCACATAAAGGAAAAAGGGGATGATAAAGGTCAAAATATTGCTAAATTCGATGATTTTTAGTATAAAACAAAATGCAAGAAAACTTGCTTATAAATGCAAAATTTGCGAAATTCTGAGATTTGAAGGCCAAATCACATATCGTGAGAAAACATGAAGTAGTATCGAAATATTGGTAGAAACGAATATATATACGTAAAATCACACTACATGAATAACGTGAAAAAGTCACTATATTACCATATTTGAAGATTTTAACTTCAAATCATAGAGCGAGGTTTCGTATTATTTAGATCCAAGAAAAGACATATAACAATATTGTTTCAAATACAAATAATAAAAATCAATGTGTTTTATTAGAATTAACTAAAATGTTCCTGATTTTCCGTTTATATTACCGATGGAAGATGTACACGTAAAATCGCTCTAATCCGGCTGAAACGTCGATATATGCAATAAAAACAGAACTTCTCCCCTTTCCAATATCTTACTCAGTATTTTAAGGAGAAACAAATAGTTGATTGAAAATTAAGTGCTTAAGGTTAATTTCTAATCAATTATGTGTTTGCATTATTTTTATCGTATATTTAATGAATTAATAGCAATAAACTGAAAATTCACAAAAACGTAAAAAAAACAGCAAAATATTGCCTAATTCGATGATATTTTGTTTATATCACGTAAAGGAAAAGGGGATGATGAACGTCAAAATATTGCTGAATTCGATGATTTTTAGTACGAAACAAAATGCAAGAAAACTTGCTTAAAATGCAATATTATGCGAAAATCTGAGATTTGAAGGCCAAATCACATACCGTGATACTACATGAAATAGTATCGAAATATTGGTAAAAATGAATATATTTCCGTAATATCAAACTACATGAAAACGTGAAAAAGTCATTATTATACCAAATTTGAGGATTTTAACTTCGAATCATAGAGCGATGTTTCGTATTTTTTAGACCCTTAGAATGTGACCTATCGCTGCCCTCAGTAATTGACATATTTTCGGTATAAAAATTCATAATTTCAAACAGCGAATACGAGCAGAGAGCCAGAATGTGACTCCAAAATATGGCTCAAGGGTCGAATTTGGGATGCTTGGGATAATTTGAAAACTGCAGGGAGGGCCTGGGCAAAATGTGATAAATGTGATTTTCGGTATAAAATGTAATTTCAAACTGCGAATACGTGCAGAATATTTTTATTGAGTTTACGTAAATATATTCGTTTGTACCATGATTTCGATACTACTTCACGTTTTCTCACGATATGTGATTTGGCTTTCAAATCTCAGAATTTCGCATAATATTGCATTTTTAGGTAAGTTTTCTTGCATTTTCTTTTTTACTCAAAATCACCGAATTTAGCAATATTTTGACGTTTATCGTCCGCCTTTTTCTTTATATGATTTACACAAAATATCATCGAATTATGCAATATTTTGCCGTTTTTCCAGGTTGTTGTGAATTTTCAGTTTATTGTATTAATTCTTTATATATACGACAAAAATTATGCAAATACATTATTGGTTAGAAATTAACCTTAAATACTTTATTTTCAATCAACTATTTGTTTCTAGTTAAAATACTGAGTATGTTGTTTCTTTCAAAAATACAGAGAGGGATGCAGAGGCTGATGAGAGTGTTGCAGAGGCTCAAGAGAGGGATGCAAATGCTCAAGAGAGTGACGCAGAGTCTCAAGAGAGTTATGCAGAGGCTCAAGAGAGTAATGCAGAGGCTTACGAGAGTGATGCAGAGGCTCAAGAGAGGGATGTAGAGGCTCAAGCGAGTGATGCAGAAGCTCAAGAGAGTGATGCATAGGCTCAAGAGAGAAATGCAGAGGCTGAAGAGAGTGATGCAGAGGCTTAGGGGAGTGATGCAGAGGCTTAAGAGAGGGATGCAGAGGCTCAAGAGAGTGATTAAAATGATTAAAATGATGCAAACACATAATAATTCAGAAAATAACCTTAAATACTTCATTTTCAATCATCTATTTGTTTCTCGTTAAAATATTGAGTAAGTTATTGAAAAGGGGAGAAGTTCTGTTTTTATTGCATATATCGACGTTTCAGCCGGATTAGAACGGTTTTACGTGTACATCTTCCATCGGTAATATAAACCGAAAATCAGGAACATTTTAGTTGATTTTAATGAAAACACATTAATTTTTATCATTTGTATTGGAAGCAACATCTTTATACGTCTTTTCTAGGGTCTAAAAAATACGAAACGTCGCTCTATGATTCGAAGTTAAAATCCTCAAATTTGGTATAATAATGACTTTTTTCACGTTTTTCATGTAGTTTGATATTACGGAAATATATTCATTTTTACCAATATTTCGATACTATTTCATGTAGTATCACGATATGTGATTTGGCCTTCAAATCTCAGATTTTCGAATAATATTGCATTTTAAGCAAGTTTTCTTGCATTTTGTTTCGTACTAAAAATCATCGACTTCAGCAATATTTTAACGTTTATCATCCCCTTTTCCTTTATGTGATATAAACAAAATATCATCGAATTAGGCAATATTTTGCTGTTTTTCCACGTTTTTGTGAATTTTCAGTTTATTGCTATTAATTCATTAAATATATGATAAAAATATTGCAAACACATAATTGATTAGAAATTAACCTTAAACACATCATTTTCAATCAACTATTTGTTTCTCGTTAAAATACTGAGTAAGATATTGAAAAGGGGAGAAGTTCTGTTTTTATTTCATATATCGACGTTTCAGCCGGATTAGAACGGTTTTACGTGTAGATCTTCCATCGGTAATATAAATGGAAAATCAAGAACATTTTAGTTAATTCTAATGAAAACACATTGATTTTTATCATTTGTATTTGAAACAACATTGTCATATGTCTTTTCTTGGATCTAAATAATACGAAACCTCGCTCTATGATTTGAAGTTAAAATCCTCAAATATGGTAATATAGTGACTTTTTTCACGTTATTCATTTAGTGTGATTTTACGTATATATATTCGTTTTTACCAATATTTCGATACTACATGTTTTCTCACGATATGTGATTTGCCCTTCAAATCTTAGAATTTCGCAAATTTTGCATTTTAAGCAAGTTTTCTTGCATTTTGTTTGTACAAAAAATCATCGAATTTATCAATATTTTGACCTTTATCATCCCCTTTTCCTGTATGTGATTTAAACAAAATATCATCGAATTAGGCCGTTTTTCCACGTTTTTGTGAATTTTCCGTTTATTGTTATTAATTCATTAAATATACGATAAAAATGATGCAAACACATAATTGATATGAAAATAACCTTAAATACTTCATTTTCAATCATCTATTTGTTTCTCCTTAAAATACTGAGTAAGATATTGAAAAATGGAGAAGATCTGTTTTTATTGCATATATCGACGTTTCAGCCGGAGTAGAACGGTTTTACGTGTACATCTTCCATCGTTAATATAAACCGAAAATCAGGAACATTTTAGTTAATTTTAATGAAAACACATTGATTTTTATCATTTGTATTGGAAGCAACATCTTTATACGTCTTTTCTAGGGTCTAAAAAATACGAAACGTCGCTCTATGATTCGAAGTGAAAATCCTCAAATTTGGTATAATAATGACTTTTTTCACGTTTTTCATGTAGTTTGATATTACGTAAATAGATTCATTTTTACCAATATTTCGATACTATTTCATGTAGTATCACATGGTCATATGTCTTTCTTGGATCTAAATAATACGAACACTCGCTCTATGATTTGAAGTTAAATTCCTCAAATATGGTATTATAGTGACTTTTTTCACGGTATTCATTTAGTGTGATTTTACGTATATATATTCGTTTTTACCAATATTTCGATACTACTTCATGTTTTCTCACGATATGTGATCTGGCCTTCAAATCTTAGAATTTCGCAAATTTTGCATTTTAAGCAAGTTTTCTTGCTTAAATATCAAATAAATATTAAATATCAATAAATATTAAAATATCAAATAAATAATAAAAATAATGCAAACACAAAGTTGATTAGAAATTAACCTTAAACTTGAAGGTGGGGGGGGGGGGGTTGGACAAAATGTGACCCATCACCGCTCTCAGTAATTGGCATATTTTCGGTATAAAAAGTCGAAATTTCAAACAGTGAATACGTGCAGAGAGCCCGAATTTGGCTTCAAAATATGGCTCAAGCGTAGTATTTGGGATGTTTGGGATATTTTGCAAACTGCCGGGGGGTTTGGGCAAAATGTGACCCATCGCTACTTTCAGTAATTGGCTTATTTTCAAGGGTCAAATTTGGGAAGTTTGGGATAAAAAGTCAAAATTTCCAACTGCGAATACGTGCAGAGAGCCAGAATTTAGCTCCAAAATAATTCTCAAGGTTCAAATTTAGGATGTTTGGGATATTTTGAAAATTGCAGGGAAGGTTTGGGGCAAAATTTGATCCACCGCCGCTCTCAGTAATTGGCATATTTTCGGTATAAAAAGTCGTAAATTCAAACTGCGAAAACGTGCAGAGAGCTAGAATTTGGCTCCAAAATATGGCTCAAGCGTTGAATTTTGGATGTTTGGGATATTTTGGAAACTACAGGGAGGGTTTGGGCAAAATGTGATCCATCGCCGCTTTCAGTAATTGGCATATTTTCGGTATGAAAAGTCGTAATTTCAAACTGCGAATACATGCAGAAAGCCAAAATTTGGCTCCTAAATAGGGCTCAAGGGTTGAATTGGGGATGTTTGAGATATTTTGGAAACTGAAGGGAGGGCCTGGGTAAAATGTGGTCCATCGCCGCACTCAGTAATTGGCATATTTTCGGTATAAAATGAAATAATTTCAAACTGCAAACACGTGCAGAGACCCCGAATTTGGCTCCAAAATATGGCTCAAGCGTCGAATTTGGGATGTTTGGGATATTTTGAAAACTGCAGGAAGGGTTTGGGCAAAATGTGATCCATCGCTGCTTTCAGTATTTGTCATGTTTTCGTTATAAAATATCGTAATTTCAAACAGCGAATACGTGCAGAGAGCCCGAATTTGGCTCCAAAATACAGCTCATGGGTCGAATTTGGGATGTTTGGAATATTTTGCAAACTTCCGGGGGGTTTGGTCAAAATGTGACCCATCGCTGCTTTCAGTAATTGGCTTATTTTCAAGCGTCAAATTTGGGATGTTTGGGATAAAAAGTCATAATTTCAAACTGCGAATACATGCAGAGAGCCAGAAATTAGCTCCAAAAAAATTCTCAAGGGTCGAATTTGGAATGTTTGGGATATTTTGAAAACTACATAAATGGTTTGGGCAAAATGTGATCCATCGCCGCTCTCAGTAATTGGCATATTTTCGGTATAAAAACTCTAATTTCAAACTGCGAATACGTACAGAGAGCCAGAATTTGGCTCCAAAATATAGGTCATGGGTCGAATTTGGGATGTTTGGAATATTATGAAAATAGCAGGGGAGTTTGGGCAAAGTGTGACCCATCGTCGCAATCAGTAATTGGCATATTTTCGGTAGAAAATGAAATAATTTCAAACTGCGAATACGTGCAGAGAGCCGGAATTTGGCTCCAAAATATGGCTCAAGCGTGGAATTTGGAATGTTTGGGATATTTTGAAAACTGCAGGGAGGGTTTGGGCAAAATGTGATCCAACGCCGTTTTCAGTAATTGTCATGTTTTCGGTATAAAAATTCGTAATTTCAAACTGCGAATACTCGCAGAAAGCTTGATTTTGGCTCCAAAATATGGCTCAAAGGTCGAATTTGGGATGTTTGGGATATTTTGCAAACTGCCAGGGAGTTTGAGCAATGAGACCCATCGCTGTTTTCAGTAATTGGCATATTTTCAAGCGTCAAATTTGGGAAGTTTGGGATAAAGAGTCGTAATTTCAAACTGCGAATACGTGCAGAGAGCCAGAATTTAGCTCCAAAATAATTCTCAAGGTTCAAATTTAGGATGTTTCGGATATTTTGAAAATTGCAAGGAAGGTTGGGGGCAAAACTTTATCCATCACCGCTCTCAGTAATTGGCATATTTTCAGTATAAAAAGTCGTAAATTCAAACTGCGAATACGTGCAGAGAGCCAGAATTTGGCTCCAAAACATGACTCAAGGGTCGAATTTGGGATGTTTGGGATAATTTGATAACTGCAGAGAGGGTTTCGTCAAAATGTGATCCATCGCTGCTTTCAGTAATTGGCATATTTTCGGTATAAAAAGTCGTAATTTCAAACAACGAATACATGCAGAAAGCCAAAACTTGGCTCCAAAATATGGCTCAAGGGTCAAACTTGGGATGTTTGGGATATTTTGAAAACAGCGGGGATGGCTTGGGCAAAATGTGATCCATCGGTGCACTCAGTAATTGGCATATTTTCGGTATAAAATGTCATAATTTCAAACTGCTAATACGTGCAGAGAGCCCGAATTTTGCTCCAAATTATGACTCAAGCGTCGAATTTGGGATGTTTATCACTCTTTTGAGCCTCTGCATCACTCTCTTCAGCCTGTGCATCACTTTCTTAAGCCTCTGCATCACTCTCTTGAGCTTCTGCCTTACTCTCTTGAGCCTCTACATCCGACTCTTGAGCCTCTACATCCGACTCTTGAGCCTCTGCATCACTCTCTTAAGCCTCTGCATTCCTATCTTGATCGTTTGCATCACTCTCATGAGCCTCTGCATCATTCTCTTGAGCCTCTGCATCCCTCTCTTAAGCCTCTACATCATTCTCTTGAGCCTCTGCATCACTCTTGAGCCTCTGTGTCACTCTCTTAAGCCTCTGCATCTCTCACTTCAGCCTCTGCATCACTCTCTGGAGCCTCTGCATCCCTCTCTTGAGCCTCAGCAGCACTCTCTTGAGCCTCTTCATCATTTTCTTGTGCCTCTGCATCCCTCTCTTAAGCCTCTGCTTCACTCTCTTCAGCCTCGCTCCAAAATTTCGCTCAAGGGTCAAATTTGCGATGTTTGGGATATTTTGAAAACTGCAGGTGGGTTTGGGCAAAATGTGACCCATCGCTGCTCTCAGTAATTGGCATATTTTCGGTATAAAATGTCGTAATTTCAAACTGCGAATACGTGAAGAGAGCCAGAATTTGGCTCCAAAATAAGGCTCCAGGGTCGAATTTGGGATGTTTGGGATATTTTTAAAACTGCAGGGAGGGTTTGGGCCTAATGTGATCCATCGCCGCTTTCCGTAATTGACATATTTTCAGTATAAAAAGTCATAATTTCAAACTGCGAATACGTGCAGAGAGCTAGAATTTGGCTATAAAGTATGGCTCAAGATTCGAATTTGGGATGTTTGGGATATTTGAAAACTGCAAGCGGGGTTTGGGCAAAATGTGACGCATCGCTGCTTTCAGTAATTGACATATTTTCCGTATAAAAAGTCGTAATTTCAAACTGCAAATACGTGCAGAGAGCCAGAATTTGGCCCCAAAATAACGCTCCCGGGTCGAATTTGGGATGTTTGGTATATTTTGAAAACTGCAGGGGGGTTTGGGCAAAATGTGACCCATCGCCGCTCTCAGTAATTGGCATATTTTCGGTATAAAATGACGTAATTTCAAAGGGCGAATACGTGCAGAAAGCTAGAATTTGGCACCAAAATATGGCTCAAAGGTCGAATTTGGATGTTTGGGATATTTTGCAAACTGCAGGGGGGTTTGGGCAAAACGTGACCCATCGTTTCTTTCAGTAATTGGCATATTTTCAAGCGTCAAGTTTTGGACGTTTGGGATAAAAAATCGTAATTTCAAACAGCGAATACGTGCAGAGAGCCAAAATTTGGCTCCAAAAACATTCTCAAGGATCGAATTTGGGATGTTTGGGAAGTTTTGAAAACGGCAAGGAGGGGGTTTCGGCTAAATGTGACCAATCGCTGCTCTCAGTAATTGGCATATTTTCGGTATAAAAAGTCATAATTTCAAAATGCGAATACGTGCAGAGAGCCAGAATTTGGCTCCAAAATATAGCTCATGGGTCGAATATGGGATGTTTGGGATATTTTGCATAGTGCAGGGAAGGCCTGGGCAAAATGTGATCCATCGCTGCACTTAGTAATTGGCATATTTTCGGTATAAAATGTCGTAATTTCAAACTGCGAATACGTGCAGAAAGCTAGAATTTGGCTCCAAAATATGGCTCAAAGGTCGAATTTGGATGTTTGGGATATTTTGCAAACTGCAGGGGGGTTTGGGCAAAACGTGACCCATCGCATCTTTCAGTAATTGGCATATTTTCAAGCGTCAAGTTTGGGATGTTTGGGATAAAAATTCGTAATTTCAAACAGCAAATACGTGCAGAGAGCCAGAATTTGGCTCCAAAAACATTCTCAAGGGTCGAATTTGGGATGTTTGGGATATTTTGAAAACTGCAAGGAGGGGGGTTCGGCTAAATGTGACCTACCGCCCCTCTCAGTAATTGGCATATTTTCGGTATAAAAAGTCGTAATTTCAAAATGCGAATATGTGCAGAGAGCCACAATTTGGCTCCAAAAATTGGCTCAAGGGTCGAATTTGGTATGTTTGGGATATTTTGAAAACTGCAAGGGGGTTTGAGCAGAATGTGACCCATTGCAGCTTTCAGTAATTGACATATTTTCGGTATAAAAAGTCGTTATTTCAAACTGCGAATACGTGAAGAAAGCAAGAACTTGGCTCCAAAATAAGGCTCCAGGGTCGAATTTGGGAAGTTTGGGATATTTTGAAAACTGCACGGAGGGTTTGGGCAAAATGTGCTCCATCGCCTCTCAAAGTAATTAGCATATTTTCGGTATAAAATTACCTAATTTAAAACTGCGAATACGTGCAGAGAGCCAAAATTTGGGATGTTTGGGATATTTTGAAAACTGCAGGGGGGGTTTAGGTAAAATGTGACCAATCGCTGCTCTCAGTAATTGACATATTTTCGGTATAAAATGTCGTAATTTCAAACTGGGAATAGGTGCAGAGAGCCAGAATTTGGCTCCAAAATATGGCTCAAGGGTCGTATTTGGGATGTTTGGGTTATTTTGAAAACTGCACGGAGGGTTTGTGCAAAATGTAATCCATCGCTGCTCTAAGTAATTGGTATATTTTCGGTATAAAAATTCCTAATTTAAAACTGAGAATACGTGCAGAGAGCCAGAACTTCGCTCCAAAATAAGCCGCAAGGGTGGAATTTGGGATGTTTGCGATATTTTGAAAACAGCAAAAAGGGGTTTGGGCAAAATGTGATCCATTGCTGCTCTCCGTAATTGGCATATTTTCGGTATAAAAATTCGTAGCTTCAAACTGCAAATACGTGCAGAGAGCCAGAATTTAGCTCCAAAATATGGCTCAACCGTTTAATTTGGGATGTGTGGGATATTTTGAAAACTGCAGGGAAGGTTTGTGCAGAATGTGATCCATCGCCGCTCTAAGTAATTGGCATATTTTCGGTATAAAAATTCGTAATTTCAAACTGCGAATAGGCGCAGAGAGCCAGAATTTGGCTCCAAAATATGGCTCAAGCGTCGAATTGGGGATGTTTGAGATATTTTGAAAACTGCATAGAGGGTTTGGGCAAAATGTTACCCATCGCCGCTTTCAGTAACTGACATATTTTCGGTTTAAAAAGTTGTAATTTCAAAATGCGAATACGTGCAGAGAGCCAGAATTTGGCTCCAAAATATGGCTCATGGGTCCAATTTGGGATGCTTGGGATATTATGAAAACTGACTGGTGGGTTTGGGCAAAATGTGAGCTATCGCCGCTTTCAGTAATAGACATATTTTCGGTAAAAATGTCGTTATTTCAAACTGCGAACACGTGCAGAAAGCCAGAATTTGGCTAGAAAATATGGTTCAAGGGTCTAATTTTGGATGTTTTCGATGTTTTGAAAACTGCACGGAGGGTTTGGGCAGAATGTGATCCATCGCCGCTCTAAGTACTTGGTATATTTTCGGTATAAAAATTCGTAATTTCAAACTGCGAATACGTGCAGAGAGCCTGAATGTCGCTCCAAAATATGCCACAAGGGTGGAATTTGGGTTGTTTGCGACCTTTTGAAAACTGCAGGGGGGGGTTTTGGCAAAATGTGACCCATCGCTGCTCTCAATAATGGGCATATTTTCGGTATAAAAAGACGTAATTTCAAACAGCGAATACGTGCAGAAAGCCAGAATTTGGCTCCAAAATATGGCTCAAGCTTCGAATTTGGGATGTTTGGGATATTTTGAAAACTGCAGGGGGGTGGGGGGTTTGGGCAAAATGTGACCAATCGCCGCTCTCAGTAATTGACATATTTTCAGTATAAAGATTCGTAATTTCAAACTGCGAATATGTGCAGAGAGCCAGAATTTGGCTCCAAAATAAGGCTCCAGGGTCGAATTGGGATCTTTGGGATATTTTGAAAACTGGAGGGAGGGTTTGGGCAAAATGTGATCCATCGCCGCTCTTCGTAATTGGCATATTTTCGGTATAAAAATTCGAAATTTCAAGCTGCGAATATTGGCAGAGAGCCACAATTTGGCTCCAAAATTTGGCTCAAGCGTCGAATTTGGGATGTTTGAGATGTTTTGAAAACTGCAGGGGGGTTTGGGCAAAATGTGTCCTATCGCTGCGCTAAGTAATTGGCATGTTTTCGTTATAAAATGATGTAATTTCAAACTGCGAATACGTGCAGAGAGCCGGAATTTGGCTCCAAAATATGGTTCAAGCGTCGAACATGGGATGTTTGGGATATTTTGAAAAGTGCAAAGGGGGTTTGGGCAAAATGTGACCTATCGCTGCCCTCAGTAATTGACATATTTTCGGTATAAAAATTCATAATTTCAAACAGCGAATACGAGCAGAGAGCCAGAATGTGACTCCAAAATATGGCTCAAGGGTAGAATTTGGGATGCTTGGGATAATTTGAAAACTGCAGGGAGGGCCTGGGCAAAATGTGATCCATCGCCACACTCAGTAATTGGCATATTTTCGGTATAAAATGTAATTTCAAACTGCGAATACGTGCAGAATATTTTTATTGAGTTTACGTAAATATATTCGTTTGTACCATGATTTCGATACTACTTCACGTTTTCTCACGATATGTGATTTGGCTTTCAAATCTCAGAATTTCGCATAATATTGCATTTTTAGGTAAGTTTTCTTGCATTTTCTTTTTTACTCAAAATCACCGAATTTAGCAATATTTTGACGTTTATCGTCCGCCTTTTTCTTTATATGATTTACACAAAATATCATCGAATTATGCAATATTTTGCCGTTTTTCCAGTTTGTTGTGAATTTTCAGTTTATTGTATTAATTCTTTATATATACGACAAAAATGATGCAAATACATTATTGGTTAGAAATTAACCTTAAATACTTTATTTTCAATCAACTATTTGTTTCTAGTTAAAATACTGAGTATGTTGTTTCTAGTTAAAATACTGAGTACGATATTGAAAAGGGGAGAAGTTCTTTTTTTATTGCATATATATCGACGTTTCAGCCGGATTAGAGCGGTTTTACGTGTACATCTTCCATTGGTAATGGAAGATGTACACGTAAAAGCCTTAAGCTCTTAAGCTTAAGGCTCTTAAGCCTTAAGCCCCCTGCAGTTTTCAAAACATCTCAAACATCCCAAATTCGACGCTTGAGCCAAATTTTGGAGCCAAATTGTGGCTCTCTGCCAATATTCGCAGCTTGAAATTTCGAATTTTTATACCGAAAATATGCCAATTACGGAGAGCGGCGATAGATCACATTTTGCCCAAACCCTCCCTCCAGTTTTCAAAATATCCCAAACATCCCAAATTCGACCCTGGAGCCTTATTTTGGAGCCAAATTCTGGCTCTCTGCACATATTCGCAGTTTGAAATTACGAATCTTTATACCGAAAATATGTCAATTACTGAGAGCGGCGATAGGTCACATTTTGCCCAAACCCCCCACCCCCCTGCAGTTTTCAAAATATCTCAAACATCCCAAATTCGAAGCTTGAGCCATATTTTGGAGCCAAATTCAGGCTTTCTGCACGTATTCGCAGTTTGAAATTACGTCTTTTTATACCGAAAATATGCCAATTACTGAGAGCAGTGATGGGTCACATTTTACCAAAACCTTCCCCTGCAGTTTTCAAACTGTCGCAAACAACCCAAATTCCACCCTTGTGGCATATTTTGGAGCGAAATTCAGGCTCTCTGCACGTATTCGCAGTTTGAAATTACAAATTTTTAAACCGAAAATATACCAATTCCTTAGAGCGGCGATGGATCACATTCTGCCCAAACCCTCCGTGCAGTGTTCAAAATATCGAAAAACTTCCCAAATAAGACCCTTGAACCATATTTTCTAGCCAAAATCTGGCTTTCTGCACGTTTTCGCAGTTTGAAATAACGACTTTTTATACCGAAAATATGTCCATTACTGAAAGCGGCGATAGCTCACATTTTGATCAAACCCACCAGTCAGTTTTCATAATATCCCAAGCATCCCAAATTCGACCCTTGAGCCATATTTTGGAGCCAAATTCTGGCTCTCTGCACGTATTCGCATTTTGAAATTACAACTTTTTAAACCGAAAATATGCCAGTTACTGAAAGCGGCGATGGGTCACATTTTGCCCAAACCCTCTGTGCAGTTTTCAAAATATCTCAAACATCCTCAATTCGACGCTTGAGCCATATTTTGGAGCCAAAATGTGGCTCTCTGCACCTATTCGCAGTTAGAAATTACGACTTTTTATACCGAAAATATGCCAATTACTGAAAGCTGCGATGGATCACATTCTGCACAAACCCTCCCTGCAATTTTCAAAATATACTAAACATACCAAATTCAACGCTTGAGCCATATTTTGGAGCTAAATTCTGACTCTCTGCACGTATTTGCAGTTTGAAGCTACGAATTTTTATACCGAAAATATGCCAATTACGGAGAGCAGCAATGGATCACATTTTGCCCAAACCCCTTTTTGCAGTTTTAAAAATATCGCAAACATTCCAAATTCCACCCTTGCGGCATATTTTGGAGCGAAGTTCTGGCTCTCTGCACGTATTCGCAGTTTTAAATTAGGAATTTTTATACCGAAAATATATCAATTATTTAAAGCAGCGATGGATCACATTTTGCCCAAACCCTCCGTGCAGTTTTCAAAATATCCAAAGCATCCCAAATTCGACACGTGAGCCATATTTTCTAAATTCGGGCTTTCTGCTCGTATTCACAGCTTGAAATAACGACTTTTTATCCCGAAAAAATGCCAATTACTGAAAGCAGCGATAGATCACATTTTGCTCAAACCCACCATTTAGTTTTCAAAATATCCCAAACATCCCAAATACAACCCTTGAGCCATATTTTGGAGCCAAATTCTGGCTCTCTGCACCTATTCGCAGTTTGAAATTACGACATTTTTTGCCGAAAATATGTCAATTACTGAGAGCCGCGATAGGTCACATTTTACCTAAACCCCCGCCTGCAATTTTCAAAATATCCCAAACATCCCAAATTTTGGCTCTCTGCACGTATTCGCAGTTTTAAATTAGGTATTTTTATACCGAAAATATGCTAATTACTTTGAGAGGCGATGGATCACATTTTGCCCAAACCCTCCGTGCATTTTTCAAAATTTCCCAAACATACCAAATTCGACCCTTGAGCCAACTTTTGGAGCCAAATTGTGGCTCTCTGCACATATTCGCATTTTGAAATTACGACATTTTATACCGAAAATATGCCAATTTCTGAGAGCGGCGATAGGTCACATTTAGCCGAAACCCCCTCCATGCAGTTTTCAAAATATCCCAAACATCTCAAATTCGACCCATGAGAATGTTTTTGGAGCCAAATTCTGGCTCTCTGCACGTATTCGCTGTTTGAAATTACGACTTTTTATCCCAATCATCCCAAACTTGACGCTTGAAAATATGCCAATTACTGAAAGAAACGATGGGTCACGTTTTGCCCAAACCCCCCTGCAGTTTGCAAAATATCCCAAACATCCAAATTCGATCTTTGAGCCATATTTTGGAGCCAAATTCTAGCTTTCTGCACGTATTCGCACTTTGAAATTACGTCATTTTATACCGTAAATATGCCAATTACTGAGAGCGGCGATGGGTCACATTTTGCCCAAACCCCCCTGCAGTTTTCAAAATATACCAAACATCCCAAATTCTACCCTGGAGCGTTATTTTGGAGCCAAATTCTGGCTCTCTGCACGTATTTGCAGTTTGAAATTACGACTTTTTATACGGAAAATATGCCAATTACTGAAAGCAACGATGCGTCAAATTTTGCCCAAACCCCGCTTGCAGTTTTCAAATATCCCAAACATCCCAAATTCGACCCTTGAGCCATACATTATAGCCAAATTCTGGCTCTCAGCACGTATTCGCAGTTGGAAATTATGACTTTTTATACTGAAAATATGTCAATTACGGGAAGCGGCGATGGATCACATTAGGCCCAAACCCTCCCTGCAGTTTTAAAAATATCCCAAACATCCCAAATTCGACCCTGGAGCCTTATTTTGGAGCCAAATTCTGGCTCTCTGCACGTATTCGCAGTTTGAAATTACGACATTTTATACCGAAAATATGCCAATTACTGAGAGCAGCGATGGGTCACATTTTGCCCAAACCCACCTGCAGTTTTCAAAATATCCCAAACATCGCAAATTCGACCCTTGAGCGAAATTTTGAAGCCAAATTGTGGCTCTCTGCACATATTCGCAGTTTGAAATTACGTCATTTTATACCTAAAATATGCCAATTACTGAGATCGGCGATAGGTCACATTTAGCCGAAACCCCCTCCTTGCAGTTTTCAAAATATCCCAAACACCCCAAATTCGACCGTTGAGAATGTTTTTGGAGCCAAATTCTGGCTCTCTGCACGTATTCGTAGTTTGAAATTACGAATTTTTATCCCAAACATCCCAAATTTGACGCTTGAAAATATGCCAATTACTGAAAGAAGCGATGGGTCACATTTTGCCCATACCCCTCTGCAATTTGCAAAATATCCCAAACATCCCTAATTCGACCTTTGAGCCATATTTTGGAGCCAAATTCTAGCTTTCTGCGCGTATTCGCAGTTTGAAATTACGACTTTTTATACCGAAAATAAGCCAATTACTGAAAACGGCGATGGATCACATTTTGCCGAAACCCTCTCTGCAGTTTCCAAATTATCTCAAACATCCCAAATTCGACCCTTGTGCCATATTTTGTAACCAAATTCGGCCACTCTGCACGTACTCGCCGTTTGAAATTACGTCTTTTATACCGAAAATATGCCATTTACTGAGAGCGGCGATGGATCACATTTTGCCCAAACCCTCCCTGCAGTTTTCAAAATTTCCCAAACATATCAAATTCGACCCTTGAGCCAACTTTTGGAGCCAAATTGTGGCTCTCTACACATATTCGCATTTTGAAATTACGACATTTTATACCGAAAATATGCCAATTTCTGAGAGCGGCGATAGGTCACATTTAGCCGAAACCCCCTCCTTGCAGTTTTCAAAATATCCCAAACATCTCAAATTCGACCCATGAGAATATTTTTGGAGCCAAATTCTGGCTCTCTGCACGTATTCGCTGTTTGAAATTACGACTTTTTATCCCAATCATCCCAAACTTGACGCTTGAAAATATGCCAATTACTGAAAGAAACGATGGGTCACGTTTTGCCCAAACCCCCCTGCAGTTTGCAAAATATCCCAAACATCCAAATTCGATCTTTGAGCCATATTTTGGAGCCAAATTCTAGCTTTCTGCACGTATTCGCACTTTGAAATTACGTCATTTTATACCGTAAATATGTCAATTACTGAGAGCGGCGATGGGTCACATTTTGCCCAAACCCCCCTGCAGTTTTCAAAATATACCAAACATCCCAAATTCTACCCTGGAGCGTTATTTTGGAGCCAAATTCTGGCTCTCTGCACGTATTTGCAGTTTGAAATTACGACTTTTTATACGGAAAATATGCCAATTACTGAAAGCAACGATGCGTCAAATTTTGCCCAAACCCCGCTTGCAGTTTTCAAATATCCCAAACATCCCAAATTCGACCCTTGAGCCATACATTATAGCCAAATTCTGGCTCTCAGCACGTATTCGCAGTTGGAAATTATGACTTTTTATACTGAAAATATGTCAATTACGGGAAGCGGCGATGGATCACATTAGGCCCAAACCCTCCCTGCAGTTTTAAAAATATCCCAAACATCCCAAATTCGACCCTGGAGCCTTATTTTGGAGCCAAATTCTGGCTCTCTGCACGTATTCGCAGTTTGAAATTACGACATTTTATACCGAAAATATGCCAATTACTGAGAGCAGCGATGGGTCACATTTTGCCCAAACCCACCTGCAGTTTTCAAAATATCCCAAACATCGCAAATTCGACCCTTGAGCGAAATTTTGAAGCCAAATTGTGGCTCTCTGCACATATTCGCAGTTTGAAATTACGTCATTTTATACCTAAAATATGCCAATTACTGAGATCGGCGATAGGTCACATTTAGCCGAAACCCCCTCCTTGCAGTTTTCAAAATATCCCAAACACCCCAAATTCGACCGTTGAGAATGTTTTTGGAGCCAAATTCTGGCTCTCTGCACGTATTCGTAGTTTGAAATTACGAATTTTTATCCCAAACATCCCAAATTTGACGCTTGAAAATATGCCAATTACTGAAAGAAGCGATGGGTCACATTTTGCCCATACCCCTCTGCAATTTGCAAAATATCCCAAACATCCCTAATTCGACCTTTGAGCCATATTTTGGAGCCAAATTCTAGCTTTCTGCGCGTATTCGCAGTTTGAAATTACGACTTTTTATACCGAAAATAAGCCAATTACTGAAAACGGCGATGGATCACATTTTGCCGAAACCCTCTCTGCAGTTTCCAAATTATCTCAAACATCCCAAATTCGACCCTTGTGCCATATTTTGTAACCAAATTCGGCCACTCTGCACGTACTCGCCGTTTGAAATTACGTCTTTTATACCGAAAATATGCCATTTACTGAGAGCGGCGATGGATCACATTTTGCCCAAACCCTCCCTGCAGTTTTCAAAATTTCCCAAACATATCAAATTCGACCCTTGAGCCAACTTTTGGAGCCAAATTGTGGCTCTCTGCACATATTCGCATTTTGAAATTACGACATTTTATACCGAAAATATGCCAATTTCTGAGAGCGGCGATAGGTCACATTTAGCCGAAACCCCCTCCTTGCAGTTTTCAAAATATCCCAAACATCTCAAATTCGACCCATGAGAATGTTTTTGGAGCCAAATTCTGGCTCTCTGCACGTATTCGCTGTTTGAAATTACGACTTTTTATCCCAATCATCCCAAACTTGACGCTTGAAAATATGCCAATTACTGAAAGAAACGATGGGTCACGTTTTGCCCAAACCCCCCTGCAGTTTGCAAAATATCCCAAACATCCAAATTCGACCTTTGAGCCATATTTTGGAGCCAAATTCTAGCTTTCTGCACGTATTCGCACTTTGAAATTACGTCATTTTATACCGTAAATATGCCAATTACTGAGAGCGGCGATGGGTCACATTTTGCCCAAACCACCCTGCAGCTTTCAAAATATACCAAACATCCCAAATTCTACCCTGGAGCGTTATTTCGGAGCCAAATTCTGGCTCTCTGCACGTATTTGCAGTTTGAAATTACGACTTTTTATACGGAAAATATGCCAATTACTGAAAGCAACGATGCGTCAAATTTTGCCCAAACCCCGCTTGCAGTTTTCAAATATCCCAAACATCCCAAATTCGACCCTTGAGCCATACATTATAGCCAAATTCTGGCTCTCAGCACGTATTCGCAGTTGGAAATTATGACTTTTTATACTGAAAATATGTCAATTACGGGAAGCGGCGATGGATCACATTAGGCCCAAACCCTCCCTGCAGTTTTCAAAATATAGCAAACATCCCAAATTCGACGCTTGAGTTATATTTTGTAGCCAAATTCTGGTTCTCTGCATGTATTCGCAGTTTGAAATTACGACTTTTATACCGAAAAAATGCCAATTACTGAAAGCGGCGATGGATCACATTTTGCCCAAACCCTCCCTGCAGTTTTCAAAATATCCCAAACATCCCAAATTCAACGCTTGAGCCATATTTTGGAGCCAAATTCTGGCTCTCTGCACGTATTCGCTGTTTGAAATTACGAATTTTTATACCGAAAATAGGCCAATTACGGAGAGCGGCAATAGGCCACATTTTGCCCAAACTCTACCTGCAGTTTTCAGGTAGGGTTTAGTTTAATTCATTAAATATACGATAAAAATGATGCAAACACATAATAGATAAGAAATTAACCTTAAATACCTCATTTTCAATCAACTCTTTGTTTCTCGTTAAAATACTGAGTAAGATATTGAAAAGGGGAGTTCTGTTTTTATTGCATATGTCGACGTTTCAGCCGGGTTAGAGCGGTTTTACGTATACATCTTCCATCGGTAATATAAACGGAAAATCAGGAACATTTTAATTAATTCTAATGAAAACACATTGATTTTTATCATTTGTATTGGAAACAACATTGTCATATGTCTTTTCTTGGATCTAAATAATACGAAA
The DNA here is from genome assembly GCF_040958095.1 of Procambarus clarkii. Classification (NCBI taxonomy): domain Eukaryota; kingdom Metazoa; phylum Arthropoda; class Malacostraca; order Decapoda; family Cambaridae; genus Procambarus; species Procambarus clarkii. The sequence continues at coordinate 737,892 of NC_091155.1, forward strand.
CCTCGCTCTATGATTTGAAGTTAAAATCCTCAAATATGGTAAAATAGTGACTTTTTTCACGTTTTTTATGTAGTGTGATTTTACGTAAATATATTCGTTTTTATCAATATTTCGATACTACTTAATGTTTTCTCATGGTGAGTGATTTGGCCTTCATATCTCAGAATTTCGCAAATTTTGCATTTTTAAGCAAGTTTCTTGCATTTTGTTTTGTACTAAAAATCATCGAATTTCGCAATATTTTGACGTTCATCATCCCCTTTTCCTTTATGTGATTTAAACCAAATATCATTGAAGTAGGCAATATTTTGCTGTTTTTTCACGTTTTTGTGAATTTTCCGTTTATTGATATTAATTCATTAAATATACGATAAAAATGATGAAAACACATAATTGATTAGATATAAAATTACCGATGGAAGATGTACACGTAAAACCGCTCTAATCCGGCTGAAACGTCGATATATGCAATAAAAATAACTTCTCCCCTTTTCAATATCTTACTCAGTATTTTAGTGAGAAACAAATAGTTGATTGAAAATGAAGTATTTAAAGTTAATTTGTGATCAATTATGTGTTTGCATCATTTTTGTCGTATATTTATTGAATTAATAACAATAAACGGAAAATTTCATATAAACGTTGAAAAACGGTAAAATCTTGCCAAATTCGATGATATTTTGTTTAAATCACGTAAAGGAAAAGGAGATGATAAACGTGAAAATCTTGCTAAATTCGATGATTTTTCGTACGAAACAAAATGCAAGGAAACTTGCTTAAAATGCAATATTATGCGAAATTCTGAGATTTGAAGGCCAAATCACTTATCGTGATACTATTTGAAATAGTATCGAAATATTGGTAAAAACGAATATATTTACGTAATATCAAATTATATGAAAAACGTAAAAAAAGTCACTATTATACCAAATTTGAGGATTTTAACTTCGAATCATAAAGCGGGGTTTCGTATTATTTAGATCTTCCATCGGTAAAATAAACGGAAAATCAAAAACATTTTAGTTAATTCTAAGGAAACAACATTGTTTTTTATCATTTGTATTGGAAACAACAATGTCATATGTCTTTTCTTGGATCTAAATAATACGAAACCTCGCTCAATGATTTGAAGTTAAAATCCCCAAATATGGTAAAATAGTGACTTTTTCACGTCAATCATGTAGTTTGATATTACGTAAATATATTCATTTTTACCAATATTTCGATACTATTTCATGTAGTATCACAATATGTGATTTGGCCTTCAAATCTCAGAATGTCGCATAATATTGCATTTTTAGCAAGTTTTCTTGCATTTTGTTTCGTACGAAAAATCATCGAATTTAGCAATATTTTGACGTTTATCATCCCTTTTTCCTCTATGACTCTATGAGATTTATCATCGAATTAGGCAATATTTTGCCGTTTTTCCACGTTTTTTTGAATTTTCAGTTTATTGTTATTAATTCATTAAATATACGATAAAAATGATGCAAACACATAATTGATTAGATAATAAACCTAAATACTTCATTTTTAATCATCTATTTGTTTCTCGTTAAAATACTGAGTAAGATATTGAAAAGGGGAGAAGTTCGGTTTTTATTGCATATATCGACGTTTCAGCCGGATTAGAGCGGTTTTACGTGTACATCTTCCATCGGTAATATAAACAGAAAATCAAGAACATTTTAGTTAATTCTAATGAAAACACATTGTTTTTTATCATTTGTATTGGAAACAACATTGTCATATGTCTTTTCTTTGATCTAAATAATACGAAACCTCGCTCTATAACTTGAAAGTAAAATCGTCAAATATGGTAAAATAGTGACTTTTTCACGTTAATCATGTAGTTTGATATTACGTAAATATATTCATTTTTCCCAATATTTCGATACTATTTCATGTAGTATCACGATATGTGAGTTGACCTTCAAATCTCAGAATTTCGCGTAATATTGCATTATAAGCAAGTTTTCTTGCATTTTGTTTCTTACAAAAAATCATCGAATTTAGCAATATTTTGACGTTTATCATCCCCTTTTCCGCAATGAGATTTAAACAAAATATCATCGAATTAGGCAATTTTTTGCCGTTTTTCCACGTTTTTGTGAATTTTCAGTTTATTGTTATTAATTCATTAAATATACGATAAAAATGATGCAAACACATAATTGATTACAAATTAACCTTAAATACTTTATTTTCAATCATCTATTTGTTTCTCGTTAAAATACTGAGTAGAATATTGAAAAGGGAAAAAGTTCGGTTTTTATTGCATATATCGACGTTTCAGCCGGATTAGAGCGGTTTTGCGTGTACCTCTTCCATCGGTAAAATAAACGGAAGATCAAGAACATTTTAGTTATTTCTAATGAAAACACATTGTTTTTTATCATTTGTATTGGAAATAACATTGTCATATGTCTTTTCTTGGATCTAAATAATACGAAACCTCGCTCTATGATTTGAAGGTAAAATCTTCAAATATGGTAAAATAATGACTTTTTTCACGTTTTTCATGTTGTTTGATATTAAGTAAATATATTCATTTTTACCAATATTTCGATACTATTTCATGTAGTATCACGATGCGTGATTTGGCCTTCAAATCTCAGAAATTCGCATAATATTGCATATTAAGCAAGTTTTCTTGCATTTTGTTTCGTACGAAAAAACATCGAATTTAGCAAGATTTTGACGTTTATTATCTCCTTTTCCTTTATGTGATTTAAACAAAATATCATCGAATTAGGCAATATTTAGCCGTTTTTCCACGTTTTTTTGAATTTTCAGTCTATGGGTATTTATTATATATACGATAAAAATGATGCAAACACATAATTGATTAGAAATTAACCTTAAATACTTTATTTTCAATCAACCATTTGTTTCTCTTTAAAATACTGAGTAAGATATTGAAAAGGGGAGAAGTTCGGTTTTTATTGCATATATCGACGTTTTAGCCGGATTAGAGCGGTTTTACGTGTACCTCTTCCATCGGTAATATAAACGGAAAATCAGGAACATTTTAGTTAATTCTAATGAAAACACATTGGCTTTTATCATTTGTATTGGAAACAACATTGTCATATGTCTTTTCTTGGATTTAAATAATACGAAACCTCGCTCTATGATTTGAATTTAAAATCTTCATATATGGTAAAATAATGACTTTTTTCACGTTTTTCATGTAGTTTGATATTACGTATATATATTCATTTTTACCAATATTTCGATACTATTTCATGTAGTATCACGATATGTGAGTTGGCCTTCAAATCTCAGAATTTCGCATAATATTGCATTTTAAGCAAGTTTTCTTGCATTTTGTTTCGTACGAAAAATCATCGAATTTAGCAATATTTTGACGTTTATTATCTCCTTTTCCTTTATGTGATTTAAACAAAATATCATCGAATTAGGCAATATTTTGCCGTTTTTCCACGTTTTTGTGAATTTTCAGTTTATGGGTTATAATTCATTATATATACAATAAAAATGATGGAAACACATAACTGATTAGATAATAACCTTAAATACTTCATTTTCAATCATCTATTTGTTTCTCGTTAAAATACTGAGTAGAATATTGAAAAGGGGAGAAGTTCGGTTTTTATTGCATATATCGACGTTTCAGCCGGATTAGAGCGGTTTTACGTGTACATCTTCCATCGGTAAAAAAAACGGAAAATCAAGAACATTTTAGTTAATTCTAATGAAACAACATTGTTTTTTTATCATTTGTATTGGAAACAACAATGTCATATGTCTTTTCTTGGATCTAAATAATACGAAACCTCGCTCTATGATTTGAAGTTAAAATCCTCAAATATGGTAAAATAGTGACTTTTTCACATCAATCATGTAGTTTGATATTACGTAAAAATATTCATTTTTACCAATATTTCGATACTATTTCATGTAGTATCACAATATGTGATTTGGCCTTCAAATCTCAGAATGTCGCATAATATTGCATTTTAAGCTAGTTTTCTTGCATTTTGTTTCGTACGAAAAATCATCGAATTTAGCAATATATTTGACGTTTATCATCCCCTTTTCCTCTATGAGATTTATCATCGAATTAGGCAACATTTTGCCGTTTTTCCACGTTTTTTTTGAATTTTCAGTTTATTGTTATTAATTCATTAAACATACGATAAAAATGATGCAATCACATAATTGATTAGATAATAAACTTAAATACTTCATTTTCAATCATCTATTTGTTTCTCGTTAAAATACTGAGTAAGATATTGAAAAGGGGAGAAGTTCGGTTTTTATTGCATATATCGACGTTTCAGCCGGATTAGAGCGGTTTTACGTGTACATCTTCCATCGGTAATATAAACAGAAAATCAAGAACATTTTAGTTAATTCTAATGAAAACACATTGTTTTTTATCATTTGTATTGGAAACAACATTGTCATATGTCTTTTCTTTGATCTAAATAATTCGAAACTTCGCTCTATGACTTGAAGGTAAAATCCTCAAATATGGTAAAATAGTGACTTTTCACGTTAATCATGTAGTTTGATATTACGTAAATATATTCATTTATACCAATATTTCGATACTATTTCATGTAGTATCACGATATGTGAGTTGACCTTCAAATCTCAGAATTTCGCATAATATTGCATTTTAAGCAAGTTTTCTTGCATTTTGTTTCGTACGAAAAATCATCGAATTTAGCAATATATTTGACGTTTATCATCCCCTTTTCCTCTATGAGATTTATCATCAAATTAGGCAATATTTTGCCGTTTTTCCACGTTTTTGTGAATTTTCAGTTTAGTGCTATTAATTCATTAAATATACGATAAAAATGATGCAAACACATAATTGATTAGATAATAAACTTAAATACTTCATTTTCAATCATCTATTTGTTTCTCGTTAAAATACTGAGTAAGATATTGAAAAGGGGAGAAGTTCGGTTTTTATTGCATATATCGACGTTTCAGGCGGATTAGAGCGGTTTTACGTGTACATCTTCCATCGGTAATATAAACGGAAAATCAAGAACATTTTAGTTAGTTCTAATGAAAACTCATTGGTTTTTATCATTTGTATTGGAAACAACATTGTCATATGTCTTTTCTTGGATCTAAACAATACGTCACATCGCTCTATGATTTGAAGTTAAAATTTTCATATATAGTAAAATAGTGACTTTTTCACGTTAATCATGTAGTGTGATATTACGTAAATATATTCATTTTTACTAATATTTCGGTACAATTTCATGTAGTATCACGATATGTGATTTGGACTTCAAGTTTCAGAATGTCGCACAATATTGCATTTTAAGCAAGTTTTCTTGCATTTTGTTTCGTACTAAAAATCATCGAATTTAGCAATATTTTGACGTTTATTATCTCCTTTTCCTTTATGTGATTTAAACAAAATATCATTAGGAATTAGGCAATATTTTGCCGTTTATCCACGTTTTTGTGAATTTTCAGTCTATAGGAATTAATTCATTATATATACGATAAAAATGATGCAAACACATAATTGATTAGATAATAACCTTAAATACTTCATTTTCAATCATCTATTTGTTTCTCGTTAAAATACTGAGTAGAATATTGAAAAGGGTAGAAGTTCGCTTTTTATTGCATATATCGACGTTTCAGCCGGATTAGAGCGGTTTTACGTGTACATCTTCCATCGGTAAAATAAACGGAAAATCAAAAACATTTTAGTTAATTCTAAGGAAACAACATTGTTTTTTATCATTTGTATTGGAAACAACAATGTCATATGTCTTTTCTTGGATCTAAATAATACGAAACCTCGCTCAATGATTTGAAGTTAAAATCCTCAAATATGGTAAAATAGTGACTTTTTCACGTCAATCATGTAGTTTGATATTACGTAAATATATTCATTTTTACCAATATTTCGATACTATTTCATGTAGTATCACAATATGTGATTTGGCCTTCAAATCTCAGAATGTCGCATAATATTGCATTTTAAGCAAGTTTTCTTGCATTTTGTTTCGTACGAAAAATCATCGAATTTAGCAATATTTTGACGTTTATCATCCCCTTTTCCTCTATGAGATTTATCATCGAATTAGGCAATATTTTGCCGTTTTTCCACGTTTTTTTGAATTTTCAGTTTATTGTTATTAATTCATTAAATATACGATAAAAATGATGCAAACACATAATTGATTAGATAATAAACTTAAATACTTCATTTTCAATCATCTATTTGTTTCTCGTTTAAATACTGAGTAAGATATTGAAAAGGGGAGAAGTTCGGTTTTGATTGCATATATCGATGTTTCAGCCGGATTAGAGCGGTTTTACGTGTACATCTTCCATCGGTAATATAAACAGAAAATCAAGAACATTTTAGTTAATTCTAATGAAAACACATTGTTTTTTATCATTTGTATTGGAAACAACATTGTCATATGTTTTTTCTTTGATCTAAATAATACGAAATCTCGCTCTATGACTTGAAGGTAAAATCCTCAAATATGGTAAAATAGTGACTTTTTCACGTTAATCATGTAGTTTGATATTACGTAAATATATTCATTTTTACCAATATTTCGATACTATTTCATGTTGTATCACGATATGTGATTTGGACTTCAAGTCTCAGAATTGTTGGGGGTTTCACCTCTCTATTATTCTCTACCCTTACTCTGGGGTAAGCAATAGTTATGCTCAAGGTAACTCACCGGAGCCCTGCGGGTCTTCCCTCGATCCTCACGGCGCCACTGCACGCCAGGAGAGTCTCCCAGTCAATCTTAACGGCCTCTTATTAAGAAAGAGTGAGAACACGACTCGATCACATCGACTGTCGTGTGCCCTCCCCAACAATAGGGCTCTACGGTTAATCACAAGGTCGCCAATTGGTGTTTAAGGTGGCCAATAACACCATCAGTGGACTGGTGTATTCAGTGGTAGCCTTGGCAAGGTCACACTCAAAGATCAGGAATCAGGCAGGTACTTGTTGTTATCACTCTATGCTTACAGGTATAGTATAGCCACAAGATCAATGGAGGGAATGATAAAAACACTAAGATAGTTTTTTGTATTTTACTTAAAATGTATGAAAGATGTCACAAGGCCACACAATAATCGATAAATCAACTGATCCTGACTCGGTCGGTAATTCCCACGGATATTATGCGACCGCTAGAGGGCAACACCTCCCCCTCCTCATCAAGTGTCAAGAACAGCTGATCGCAATGGACTCTCCGCGCGAAATTTGCTTGTTTGCTAGATTCACGCGCGCGGTTTCTTTAAATTCTCCAATATTACTAGAAACTCGCACACTCGATATTGGCACAAATAAACCGAATTACTTAGTTACACTGTACTCAGGCTCAAACAGTCTTTTCTACAATCAATTCTACAATGATTCACTGTAATGGCTTCACATTGTTCTTCACTCAACAATATATTATGAACTATTAACACTGGAGTTTTCAGTACTTTCTCTCGTTGGCGATAACGCAATGATTCACTGTACTCACAAATGATTATTCACTGAATGAACATAGACATATATATGGTATATAAATCAATCATCAATACATGGAAAATAAATAGTTTCTGGGCACATAGCCTAACCACCAAATACTGGCATATTATATATAATTTACCACTATATGTTCAAATCAAAAATCTATAGAAAGATATACACAACACAGTAAATTAATCACTGGTTCCTGGTGCCTGTACACACCAATAATCAACATGAATATTACAAGTACTCTTGATAGTACTGTCTAGCACACTGGTGCTTTACCGTGACATAGGTGAGACTTGCTCACGACATATAAAATCCTCAGGCTTGATAATATAGCCAAATAATATAGCTAACTAAAGGGGAATGGGGAGGGAACTAGAACCACCTACTTCACCCTATCCTCCGATGAGAGTCGAGATGTAGCTCCTGGTCCTCGTGTCGGGAACGCCCCCACACTACACGTCGTCGTGTCCTACCAGAGCCTCTCGTCGTCCCACCGTTTAGCGCGTCGTCTCCGTGCCTCCTCTCTGCAGGTCCGTCCTCCTTCTTGACTTCTTGAAGGTTGGAGTCGGTCTCCTGGCCGTCGTCTTCTCCCAGCAACGGCTGTCGCCTACGTCTCAGCTACAGTCGTTCGGTCTCCCCAAATAGTCCTCTCTTCCTCAGCTACCCAGTGGCTCTGTCAGCCACTACGCTGTCACGAACTGGTGAATTACCACAGGCATCAACATACGTCACTGCACGGCTTCACTGCTACTGGCCCAGTACCTGACTGGAGCACTTGTTGCTCAAATAACCGTCAATTCCCTCTTCTGGTTCAACACATGAACTAGGGAAGACTTCTCAGAGTACTGGCGGACTTCAGGTGACGCGTAAATCCACGGTAGTGGGAAACAGCTGTCCGACAGACAGGACCACTCGTCGCACGTCCGACCTCTATGACGTGTCGTGTCTGACTGCTGGCGCCAGTCCGGCGCGCCGGCCGGACCCCCTTCCTTCGTGACGTCACTTTCGCTACGGGAAGTTTTCATTGGCTCCCGGTGCCACATTGCTGTCGGTGACCAATCCGGTGCCACTGACGTCACACGGTTTTGGCGGGAGATCAGGGAAGCCAGCGCCATCTTGCTCCCTAAAGGGCCTAAACCACAGGCCAAAATATCACTATTTCACAAATTTCTCGGCTCTCCGAGAACACTTCACTCTCTCCCATATATCAAATTGTAGCCTGCAACGTAGAGAACGCTTGGGAAAAGCAGACATGACTCTTACTGCAGGCGTGGGAGAATTATAAGGGGGGGAACTCCGTCACATACCCCTCCCCTTAAAATAAGAGTCATGTCTGGTTAGTGTATGCGGGATAGGGCGTCCGCTACTACGTCGTCCTTCCCCTTGATGTGCTTGACCTTGATCCTTGTCAGACTCTCAGTGCGGGTGAGACTGTTGCCGTCCGCCCTGGACCACTTACTTTCCTCCTCCGGGAGTTCTCGGTCCCTCGGTACACTCAGACCCGTCTTACGCTGGGTTTCTTGGGACATCGTTCCTTCCTGCTTGTCGGCTCTTCCTTCCACAATGAAGAAAGGTTTCAGGCGGTCCATGCGACACACCTGTTTCTTCCGGGGTCCATCCGGCTTCCCCATCTCGTATGACACTGGACCCAATCGTCGCAGCACTCGGTACGGTCTCTTGAACCGCGTCTTGGTCGCTCTTCCTTTACCTGGCAGCACAACCATTACTTTGGATCCGGCCTGAAAATTCCTCTGCGCAGCTCCCCTGTCGTACCACTCCGACATCTTGCGTTGCGCCTTCTTCAGGAGTTTCCTAGCCAATTCCTTCGCTCGAGTGAGACGTTCTTTGAACTTCTGGACATATTTAATCACCGTTCCCACGGTCGCTCCTGGTGTCCATCGTTCCTTCAGCATGGATAGCATGGCATATATAATATAGATAAATGGAAAGTAAGCCTTCTCAGGACCCACACGTCCTCCTTCGGCCTTACTAACCAATTCGGAGAACTCCTCCTGCTGTAACTGTTCAAGACGAGTGCGATCTACCCCTAGAGAACTGGTAAGGGTCACCTGCAACCCACCACTTGGGCTATCTTCGCCCTCCGCTCGTTCTCCGGGTTCCACGAAGAGGCGATCTATTCTCAGGCTGTCAGTTGTCTCCTCAGCCCCATCAGATCCACAACCTCCTTGTTCTTCGCGTCGTCTTGGCATCACAGCACAAACTGGGAACGCCACCGGTGCGATTCCCTTCTCGTCCCCACAGACGTTCAACTCTCCGCCTGTCTTCCTGTATTGTTCTATGTACTCTTCGCCTTTCACGAGATGTGGGAGGACGTATCCTCCACATGCGTCATTCCCCAAGATGACCTGCGCCTCCATCTTGGGCATTGATGTACAGACTCCCACCACTAGGGTCTGGCAGCCATAGTCGGAATCTAAAGTTACCTGGTGTAGGGGCATCCTCACTGGGCCTCCCACAGTGGTCACACTTGCTACCCCCACACTGGTACTTTCGTAACCCTCGGGGAACAGGGTCTCACTCACCAGGGTAAAATCGGCCCCAGTGTCTCTTAAGATCTTCACAGGGATGGGGTCTGCGTCCCCCATCCTTACGGTTCCTTGACACACGAATGGGTGAACTTGCTTTTCCCCACTCAGCGCGGGTTCATCCCGCACTCTCTCGGCCCTCTGGTCCTCGAACATCACTAAAGCAACGTGTCCCCGCTGCTTCGGGCGTCTGCATTCCCGCGCGACGTGTCCGGGTATTCCGCAGTTGTAGCAGCGGCCCCTCGGCGGAGACCATCCGCCACCGCTCGCCTTAGCACTGCCTCCAGAGACCGTCACACCCTGTGTCTTTCCCGCCTCACTTGTCGTTTCTTTCCCTGCAGTAACAGTTCCCGAGCTCTCAGCTTGGTTCTCCCCTATCGGCTCTACAGCACCTTTTGATCCTCGGGTGTTCCAACTTGAGAGGTGGGATTTGGGAGAACTCGCTCCTGTCCTCCATCCATCCGTCCTTCTATAACTCCTATCGTTTCCGACGTATGCGGGTGGTCGGTTCTGTCCCTCTCGGCGTGGGCGTAGGGCTTCTTCTAGCATGTCGGCCCGGTCGGCTGCGGCCCTCAGGTTCTTTATGTCCGCCTCCTTTATCCTCATCCTGATCTCAGGAGAGAGCACGGACATAAACTTTTCCATGGCCATTAGTTCCTTGACCTCTTCGACCGACCTTGCTTCTTCAGAGTCCAGCCACTTAAGGAGCTTTCTTTCTATGTCCCTCGCCGTCTCCGCATACGACTTTCCTGGCAACCGGGTACATTCTCTAAACCTCTTCCGGTAACACTCTGGCGTGAGTTTAAAGGAACGGAGCACAGCTCGTTTTACCGCATCGTAGTTAGTGCATTCTTGGAAGTCGAGCATAGTGAAGGCTTCACGAGCTTCACCTGTGAGCCTCCCTTGGACCAACTCCGCCCACTCCGCCCTCGGCCACCTCTTCATAGCAGCAACTCTCTCAAAGTGATCGAAGAAACTTTCGGCTTCACTAGGCACAAAGACCGGCAGGTCTCGTTCCCTCACTCGTCGGTCTTCCTGTGGCGGGGCAGGGGCACCTAGTCCCAGTTCAGCTCGCTTCAGCTCCACCTCCTGGTTGGCTTCTATTTCCATTTGTCTCAGCCTAACTTCTTGCTCTCGTTCTTCCCTGCGTAGCTGTGCTTCTCGTTCTTGCTCTTCTTTGCGCTGTTGTGCCTCTTCTCTCCTCAGCTGCGCTTCTGCTTCTCGCTCTTCTCTGCGCTGCTGAGCCTCTGCTTCTCGCTCTTCTCTGCGCTGCTGTGCCTCTCGCTCTTCTTTGCGCTGCTGTGCCACTAGCTGCAGCTTCATTATTTCCAGCTTAATGCTGTGCCTGCTGCCGCTGGATCCCCTGCTGCTTCCACCAATACTCAGGTGTTCACCCTCACTGGCAGGTGTTTGGGGCCGTTCCTCCCACAAAGCTTCGTCTCGAGCCTTTAGCTGAGCCATTATCTCTAGTCTTCTTTCACCAACTCGGGCAGATTTCAGCTTTATTCCAAAATGATCCGCTATAGCCTGTAACTGTGCCTTGGTGCACTCTTCCAGCACCTGTTCGTCTCTAGAGCCAATAAACCTCGCTACTTTATCATCCTCCATCTTGTGCTACGAGTGATAACCTTCACCTGATCTCTAACACCACTGCCAAGTGCCACTGCAACCTTTACTCCTGATCGAGATCCTGGCAAGGTCGCCAATGTTGGGTGGTTCTACCTCTCTAATATTCTCTACCCTTACTCTGGGGTAAGCAATAGTTATGCTCAAGGTAACTCACCGGAGCCCTGCGGGTCTTCCCTCGATCCTCACGGCGCCACTGCACGCCAGGAGAGTCTCCCAGTCAATCTTAACGGCCTCTTATTAAGAAAGAGTGAGAACACGACTCGATCACATCGACTGTCGTGTGCCCTCCCCAACAATAGGGCTCTACGGTTAATCACAAGGTCGCCAATTGGTGTTTAAGGTGGCCAATAACACCATCAGTGGACTGGTGTATTCAGTGGTAGCCTTGGCAAGGTCACACTCAAAGATCAGGAATCAGGCAGGTACTTGTTGTTATCACTCTATGCTTACAGGTATAGTATAGCCACAAGATCAATGGAGGGAATGATAAAAACACTAAGATAGTTTTTTGTATTTTACTTAAAATGTATGAAAGATGTCACAAGGCCACACAATAATCGATAAATCAACTGATCCTGACTCGGTCGGTAATTCCCACGGATATTATGAGACCGCTAGAGGGCAACACCTCCCCCTCCTCATCAAGTGTCAAGAACAGCTGATCGCAATGGACTCTCCGCGCGAAATTTGCTTGTTTGCTAGATTCACGCGCGCGGTTTCTTTAAATTCTCCAATATTACTAGAAACTCGCACACTCGATATTGGCACAAATAAACCGAATTACTTAGTTACACTGTACTCAGGCTCAAACAGTCTTTTCTACAATCAATTCTACAATGATTCACTGTAATGGCTTCACATTGTTCTTCACTCAACAATATATTATGAACTATTAACACTGGAGTTTTCAGTACTTTCTCTCGTTGGCGATAACGCAATGATTCACTGTACTCACAAATGATTATTCACTGAATGAACATAGACATATATATGGTATATAAATCAATCATCAATACATGGAAAATAAATAGTTTCTGGGCACATAGCCTAACCTCCAAATACTGGCATATTATATATAATTTACCACTATATGTTCATATAAAAAATCTATAGAAAGATATACACAACACAGTAAATTAATCACTGGTTCCTGGTGCCTGTACACACCAATAATCAACATGAATATTACAAGTACTCTTGATAGTACTGTCTAGCACACTGGTGCTTTACCGTGACATAGGTGAGACTTGCTCACGACATATAAAATCCTCAGGCTTGATAATATAGCCAAATAATATAGCTAACTAAAGGGGAATGGGGAGGGAACTAGAACCACCTACTTCACCCTATCCTCCGATGAGAGTCGAGATGTAGCTCCTGGTCCTCGTGTCGGGAACGCCCCCACACTACACGTCGTCGTGTCCTACCAGAGCCTCTCGTCGTCCCACCGTTTAGCGCGTCGTCTCCGTGCCTCCTCTCTGCAGGTCCGTCCTCCTTCTTGACTTCTTGAAGGTTGGAGTCGGTCTCCTGGCCGTCGTCTTCTCCCAGCAACGGATGTCGCCTACGTCTCAGCTAAAGTCGTTCGGTCTCCCCAAATAGTCCTCTCTTCCTCAGCTACCCAGTGGCTCTGTCAGCCACTACGCTGTCACGAACTGGTGAATTACCACAGGCGTCAACATACGTCACTGCACGGCTTCACTGCTACTGGCCCAGTACCTGACTGGAGCACTTGTTGCTCAAATAACCGTCAATTCCCTCTTCTGGTTCAACACATGAACTAGGGAAGACTTCTCAGAGTACTGGCGGACTTCAGGTGACGCGTAAATCCACGGTAGTGGAAAACAGCTGTCCGACAGACAGGACCACTCGTCGCACGTCCGACCTCTATGACGTGTCGTGTCTGACTGCTGGCGCCAGCCCGGCGCGCCGGCCGGACCCCCTTCCTTCGTGACGTCACTTTCGCTACGGGAAGTTTTCATTGGCTCCCGGTGCCACATTGCTGTCGGTGACCAATCCGGTGCCACTGACGTCACACGGTTTTGGCGGGAGATCAGGGAAGCCAGCGCCATCTTGGCTCCCTAAAGGGCCTAAACCACAGGCCAAAATATCACTATTTCACAAATTTCTCGGCTCTCCGAGAACACTTCACTCTCTCCCATATATCAAATTGTAGCCTGCAACGTAGAGAACGCTTAGGAAAAGCAGACATGACTCTTACTGCAGGCGTGGGAGAATTATAAGGGGGGGAACTCCGTCACAGAATGTCGCATAATATTGCATTTTAAGCAAGTTTTCTTGCATTTTGTTTCGTACGAAAAATCATCAAATTTAGCAATATTTTGACGTTTATTATCTCCTTTTCCTTTTTGTGATTTAAACAAAATATCATCGAATTAGGCAATATTTTGTCGTTTTTCCACGTTTTTGTGAATTTTCAGTCTATGGGTATTAATTCATTATATATACGATAAAAATGATGCAAACACGTATTTGATTAGATAATAAGCTTAAATACTTTATTTTTAATCATCTATTTGTTTCTCGTTAAAATACTGAGTAGAATATTGACAAGGGGAGAAGTTCGGATTTTATTGCATATTTCGACGTTTCAGCCGGATTAGAGCGGTTTTACGTGTACATCTTCCATGGTAAAATAAACGGAATATCAAGAACATTTTAGTTAATTCTAATAAACAACATTGTATTTTTATCATTTGTATTGGAAACAACAATGTCATATGTCTTTTCTTGGATCTAAACAATACGAAACCTCGCTCTATGATTTGTAGTTAAAATCCTCAAATATGGTAAAATAGTGACTTTTTCACGTCAATCATGTAGTTTGATATTACGTAAATATATTCATTTTTACCAATATTTCGATACTATTTCATGTAGTATCACAATATGTGATTTGGCCTTCAAATCTCAGAATGTTACATAATATTGCATTTTAATCTAGTTTTCTTGCATTTTGTTTCGTACGAAAAATCATCGAATTTAGCAATATATTTGACGTTTATCATCCCCTTTTCCTCTATGAGATTTATCATCGAATTAGGCAATATTTTGCCGTTTTTCCACGTTTTTTTGAATTTTCAGTTTATTGTTATTAATTCATTAAATATACGATAAAAATGATGCAAACACATAATTGATTAGATAATAAACCTAAATACTTCATTTTTAATCATCTATTTGTTTCTCGTTAAAATAAAGAGTAAGATATTGAAAAGGGGAGAAGTTCGGTTTTTATTGCATATATCGACGTTTCAGCCGGATTAGAGCGGTTTTACGTGTACATCTTCCATCGGTAATATAAACAGAAAATCAAGAACATTTTAGTTAATTCTAATGAAAACACATTGTTTTTTATCATTTGTATTGGAAACAACATTGTCATATGTCTTTTCTTTGATCTAAATAATACGAAATCTCGCTCTATGACTTGAAGGTAAAATCCTCAAATATGGTAAAATAGTGACTTTTTCACGTTAATCATGTAGTTTGATATTACGTAAATATATTCATTTTTACCAATATTTCGATACTATTTCATGTTGTATCACGATATGTGATTTGGCCTTCAAATCTCAGAATTTCGCATAATATTGCATTTTAAGCAAGTTTTCTTGCATTTTGTTTCGTACGAAAAATCATCGAATTTAGCAATATTTTGACGTTTATCATCCCCTTTTCCGCAATGAGATTTAAACAAAATATCATCGAATTAGGCAATTTTTTGCCGTTTTTCCACGTTTTTGTGAATTTTCAGTTTATTGTTATTAATTCATTAAATATACGATAAAAATGATGCAAACACATAATTGATTACAAATTAACCTTAAATACTTTATTTTCAATCATCTATTTGTTTCTCGTTAAAATACTGAGTAGAATATTGAAAAGGGGAGAAGTTCGGTTTTTATTGCATATATCGACGTTTCAGCCGGATTAGAGCGGTTTTACGTGTACCTCTTCCATCGGTAAAATAAACAGAAGATCAAGAACATTTTAGTTATTTCTAATGAAAACACATTGTTTTTTATCATTTGTATTGGAAACAACATTGTCATATGTCTTTTCTTGGATCTAAATAATACGAAACCTCGCTCTTAGCCGAACCCCCCTCCTTGCAGTTTTCAAAATATCCCAAACATCCCAAATTCGACCCTTGAGAATGTTTTTGGAGCCAAATTCTGGCTCTCTGCACGTATTTGCTGTTTGAAATTACGACTGTTTATCCCAAACATCCCAAACTTGACGCTTGAAAATATGCCAATTACTGAAAGATGCGATGGGTCACGTTTTGCCCAAACCCCCCTGCAGTTTGCAAAATATCCCAAACATCCAAATTCGACCTTTGAGCCATATTTTGGAGCCAAATTCTAGCTTTCTGCACGTATTCGCAGTTTGAAATTACGACATTTTATACCGAAAATATGCCAATTACTAAGTGCAGCGATGGATCACATTTTGCCCAGGCCTTCCCTGCACTATGCAAAATATCCCAAACATCCCATATTCGACCCATGAGCTATATTTTGGAGCCAAATTCTGGCTCTCTGCACGTATTCGCATTTTGAAATTATGACTTTTTATACCGAAAATATGCCAATTACTGAGAGCAGCGATAGGTCACATTTAGCCGAAACCCCCTCCTTGCAGTTTTCAAAACTTCCCAAACGTCCCAAATTCGATCCTTGAGAATGTTTTTGGAGCCAAATTTTGGCTCTCTGCACGTATTCGCTGTTTGAAATTACGATTTTTTATCGCAAACGTCCAAAACTTGACGCTTGAAATTACTGAAAGAAACGATGGGTCACGTTTTGCCCAAACCCCCCTGCAGTTTGCAAAATATCCCAAACATCCAAATTCGACCTTTGAGCCATATTTTGGAGCCAAATTCTAGCTTTCTGCACGTATTCGCCCTTTGAAATTACGTAATTTTATACCGAAAATATGCCAATTACTGAGAGCGGCGATGGGTCACATTTTGCCCAAACCCCCCTGCAGTTTTCAAAATATACCAAACATCCCAAATTCGACCCGGGAGCGTTATTTTGGGGCCAAATTCTGGCTCTCTGCACGTATTTGCAGTTTGAAATTACGACTTTTTATACGGAAAATATGCCAATTACTGAAAGCAGCGATGCGTCACATTTTGCCCAAACCCCGCTTGCAGTTTTCAAATATCCCAAACATCCCAAATTCGAATCTTGAGCCATACTTTATAGCCAAATTCTAGCTCTCTGCACGTATTCGCAGTTTGAAATTATGACTTTTTATACTGAAAATATGTCAATTACGGAAAGCGGCGATGGATCACATTAGGCCCAAACCCTCCCTGCAGTTTTAAAAATATCCCAAACATCCCAAATTCGACTCTGGAGCCTTATTTTGGAGCCAAATTCTGGCTCTCTTTACGTATTCGCAGTTTGAAATTACGATATTTTATACCGAAAATATGCCAATTACTGAGAGCAGCGATGGGTCACATTTTGCCCAAACCCACCTGCAGTTTTCAAAATATCCCAAACATCGCAAATTTGACCCTTGAGCGAAATTTTGGAGCGAGGCTGAAGAGAGTGAAGCAGAGGCTTAAGAGAGGGATGCAGAGGCACAAGAAAATGATGAAGAGGCTCAAGAGAGTGCTGCTGAGGCTCAAGAGAGGGATGCTGAGGCTCCAGAGAGTGATGCAGAGGCTCCAGAGAGTGATGCAGAGGCTGAAGTGAGAGATGCAGAGGCTTAAGAGAGTGACACAGAGGCTCAAGAGTGATGCAGAGGCTCAAGAGAATGATGTAGAGGCTTAAGAGAGGGATGCAGAGGCTCAAGAGAATGATGCAGAGGCTCATGAGAGTGATGCAAACGATCAAGATAGGAATGCAGAGGCTTAAGAGAGTGATGCAGAGGCTCAAGAGTCGGATGTAGAGGCTCAAAAGAGTAAGGCAGAAGCTCAAGAGAGTGATGCAGAGGCTTAAGAAAGTGATGCACAGGCTGAAGAGAGTGATGCAGAGGCTCAAAAGAGTGATAAACATCCCAAATTCGACGCTTGGGTCATAATTTGGAGCAAAATTCGGGCTCTCTGCACGTATTAGCAGTTTGAAATTATGACATTTTATACCGAAAATATGCCAATTACTGAGTGCACCGATGGATCACATTTTGCCCAAGCCATCCCCGCTGTTTTCAAAATATCCCAAACATCCCAAGTTTGACCCTTGAGCCATATTTTGGAGCCAAGTTTTGGCTTTCTGCATGTATTCGTTGTTTGAAATTACGACTTTTTATACCGAAAATATGCCAATTACTGAAAGCAGCGATGGATCACATTTTGACGAAACGCTCTCTGCAGTTATCAAATTATCCCAAACATCCCAAATTCGACCCTTGAGTCATGTTTTGGAGCCAAATTCTGGCTCTCTGCACGTATTCGCAGTTTGAATTTACGACTTTTTATACCGAAAATATGCCAATTACTGAGAGCGGTGATCGATAAAGTTTTGCCCCCAACCTTCCTTGCAATTTTCAAAATATCCGAAACATCCTAAATTTGAACCTTGAGAATTATTTTGGAGCTAAATTCTGGCTCTCTGCACGTATTCGCAGTTTGAAATTACGACTCTTTATCCCAAACTTCCCAAATTTGACGCTTGAAAATATGCCAATTACTGAAAACAGCGATCGGTCTCATTGCTCAAACTCCCTGGCAGTTTGCAAAATATCCCAAACATCCCAAATTCGACCTTTGAGCCATATTTTGGAGCCAAAATCAAGCTTTCTGCGAGTATTCGCAGTTTGAAATTACGAATTTTTATACCGAAAACATGACAATTACTGAAAACGGCGTTGGATCACATTTTGCCCAAACCCTCCCTGCAGTTTTCAAAATATCCCAAACATTCCAAATTCCACGCTTGAGCCATATTTTGGAGCCAAATTCCGGCTCTCTGCACGTATTCGCAGTTTGAAATTAATTCATTTTCTACCGAAAATATGCCAATTACTGATTGCGACGATGGGTCACACTTTGCCCAAACTCCCCTGCTATTTTCATAATATTCCAAACATCCCAAATTCGACCCATGACCTATATTTTGGAGCCAAATTCTGGCTCTCTGCACGTATTCGCAGTTTGAAATTACGAGTTTTTATACCGAAAATATGCCAATTACTGAGAGCGGCGATGGATCACATTTTGCCCAAACCATTCATGTAGGTTTCAAAATATCCCAAACATCCCAAATTCGACCCTTGAGAATTTTTTTGGAGCTAATTTCTGGCTCTCTGCATGTATTCGCAGTTTGAAATTATGACTTTTTATCCCAAACATCCCAAATTTGACGCTTGAAAATAAGCCAATTACTGAAAGCAGCGATGGGTCACATTTTGCCCAAACCCCCCGGCAGTTTGCAAAATATTCCAAACATCCCAAATTCGACCCATGAGCTATATTTTGGAGCCAAATTCGGGCTCTCTGCACGTATTCGCTGTTTGAAATTACGATATTTTATAACGAAAACATGACAAATACTGAAAGCAGCGATGGATCACATTTTGCCCAAACCCTTCCTGCAGTTTTCAAAATATCCCAAACATCCCAAATTCGACGCTTGAGCCATATTTTGGAGCCAAATTCGGGGTCTCTGCACGTGTTCGCAGTTTGAAATTATTTCATTTTATACCGAAAATATGCCAATTACTGAGTGCGGCGATGGACCACATTTTACCCAGGCCCTCCCTTCAGTTTTCAAAATTTCTCAAACATCCCCAATTCAACCCTTGAGCCCTATTTAGGAGCCAAATTTTGGCTTTCTGCATGTATTTGCAGTTTGAAATTGCGACTTTTCATACCGAAAATATGCCAATTACTGAAAGCGGCGATGGATCACATTTTGCCCAAACCCTCCCTGTAGTTTCCAAAATATCCCAAACATCCAAAATTCAACGCTTGAGCCATATTTTGGAGCCAAATTCTAGCTCTCTGCACGTTTTCGCAGTTTAAATTTACGACTTTTTATACCGAAAATATGCCAATTACTGAGAGCGGCGGTGGATCAAATTTTGCCCCAAACCTTCCCTGCAATTTTCAAAATATCCCAAACATCCTAAATTTGAACCTTGAGAATTATTTTGGAGCTAAATTCTGGCTCTCTGCACGTATTCGTAGTTTGAAATTATGACTTTTTATCCCAAACTTCCCAAATTTGACCCTTGAAAATAAGCCAATTACTGAAAGCAGCGATGGGTCACATTTTGCCCAAACCCCCCGGCAGTTTGCAAAATATCCCAAACATCCCAAATACTACGCTTGAGCCATATTTTGAAGCCAAATTCGGGCTCTCTGCACGTATTCACTGTTTGAAATTTCGACTTTTTATACCGAAAATATGCCAATTACTGAGAGCGGTGATGGGTCACATTTTGTCCAACACCCCCCCCCCCCCACCTGCAAGTTTAAGGTTAATTTCTAATCAACTTTGTGTTTGCATTATTTTTATTATTTATTTGATATTTTAATATTTATTGATATTTAATATTTATTTGATATTTAAGCAAGAAAACTTGCTTAAAATGGAAAATTTGCGAAATTCTAAGATTTGAAGGCCAGATCACATATCGTGAGAAAACATGAAGTAGTATCGAAATATTGGTAAAAACGAATATATATACGTAAAATCACACTAAATGAATACCGTGAAAAAAGTCACTATAATACCATATTTGAGGAATTTAACTTCAAATCATAGAGCGAGTGTTCGTATTATTTAGTTCCAAGAAAGACATATGACCATGTGATACTACATGAAATAGTATCGAAATATTGGTAAAAATGAATCTATTTACGTAATATCAAACTACATGAAAAACGTGAAAAAAGTCATTATTATACCAAATTTGAGGATTTTAACTTCGAATCATAGAGCGACGTTTCGTATTTTTTAGACCCTAGAAAAGACGTATAAAGATGTTGCTTCCAATACAAATGATAAAAATCAATGTGTTTTCATTAAAATTAACTGAAATGTTCCTGATTTTTGGTTTATATTACCGATGGAAGATGTACACGTAAAACCGTTCTAATCCGGCTGAAACGTCGATATATGCAATAAAAACAGAACTTCTCCCCTTTTCAATAACTTACTCAATATTTTAACGAGAAACAAATAGATGATTGAAAATGAAGAATTTAAGGTTATTTTCTGATCAATTATGTGTTTGCATCATTTTTATCGTATATTTAATGAATTAATAACAATAAACTGAAAATTAAAGAAAACGTGGAAAAACGGCCTAATTCGATGATATTTTGTTTAAATCACATACAGGAAAAGGGGATGATGAAGGTCAAAATATTGATAAATTCGATGATTTTTAGTACAAAACAAAATGCAAGAAAACTTTCTTAAAATGCAAAATTTGCGAAATTCTAAGATTTGAAGGACAAATCACATATCGTGAGAAAACATGTAGTATCGAAATATTGGTAAAAACGAATATATATACGTAAAATCACACTAAATGAATAACGTGAAAAAAGTCACTATATTACCATATTTGAGGATTTTAACTTCAAATCATAGAGCGAGGTTTCGTATTATTTAGATCCAAGAAAAGACATATGACAATGTTGTTTCAAATACAAATGATAAAAATCAATGTGTTTTCATTAGAATTAACAAAAATGTTCTTGATTTTCAATTTATATTACTGATGAAAGATGTACACGTAAAACCGTTCTAATCCGGCTGAAACGTCGATATATGCAATAAAAACAGAACTTCTCCCCTTTTTAATATCTTACTCAGTATTTTAACGAGAAACAAATAGTTGACTGAAAATGAAGTGTTTAAGGTTAATTTCAAATCAATTATGTGTTTGCATCATTTTTATCGTATATTTAATGAATTAATAGCAATAAACTGAAAATTCACAAAAACGTGGAAAAACAGCAAAATATTGCCTAATTCGATGATATTTTGTTTATATCACATAAAGGAAAAGGGGATGATAAACGTTAAAATATTGCTGAATTCGATGCTTTTTAGTACGAAACAAAATGCAAGAAAACTTGCTTAAAATGCAATATTATTCGAAAATCTGAGATTTGAAGGCCAAATCACATATCGTGATACTACATGAAATAGTATCGAAATATTGGTAAAAATGAATATATTTCCGTAATATCAAACTACATGAAAAACGTGAAAAAAGTCATTATTATACCAAATTTGAGGATTTTAACTTCGAATCATAGAGCGACGTTTCGTATTTTTTAGACCCTAGAAAAGACGTATAAAGATGTTGCTTCCAATACAAATGATAAAAATTAATGTGTTTTCATTAAAATTAACTAAAATGTTCCTGATTTTCGGTTTATATTACCGATGGAAGATGTACACGTAAAACCGTTCTAATTCGGCTGAAACGTCGATATATGCAATAAAAACAGAATTTCTCCCCCTTACTTAATATTTTAACGAGAAACAAATAGATGATTGAAAATGAAGTATTTAAGGTTATTTTCTGATCAATTATGTGTTTGCATCATTTTTATCGTATATTTAATGAAATAATAGCAATAAACTGAAAATTCACAAAAACGTGGAAAAACGGCAAAATATTGCCTAATTCGATGATATTTTGTTTAAATCACATAAAGGAAAAGGGGATGATAAAGGTCAAAATATTGCTAAATTCGATGATTTTTAGTACAAAACAAAAGGCAAGAAAACTTGCTTATAAATGCAAAATTTGCGAAATTCTGAGATTTGAAGGCCAAATCACATATCGTGAGAAAACATGAAGTAGTATCGAAATATTGGTAGAAACGAATATATATACGTAAAATCACACTACATGAATAACGTGAAAAAAGTCACTATATTACCATATTTGAGGATTTTAACTTCAAATCATAGAGCGAGGTTTCGTATTATTTAGATCCAAGAAAAGACATATGACAATGTTGTTTCAAATACAAATAATAAAAATCAATGTGTTTTCATTAGAAATAACTAAAATGTTCCTGATTTTCCGTTTATATTACCAATGGAAGATGTACACGTAAATCCGCTCAAATCCGGCTGAAACGTCGATATATGCAATAAAAACAGAACTTCTCCCCTTTTCAATATCTTACTCAGTATTTTAACGAGAAACAAATAGTTGATTGAAAATGAAGTGTTTAAGGTTAATTTCTAATCAATTATGTGTTTGCATTATTTTTATCGTATATTTAATGAATTAATAGCAATAAACTGAAAATTCACAAAAACGTGGAAAAACAGCAAAATATTGCCTAATTCGATGATATTTTGTTTATATCACATAAAGGAAAAGGGGATGATGAACGTCAAAATATTGCTGATTTCGATGATTTTTAGTACGAAGCAAAATGCAAGAAAACTTGCTTAAAATGCAATATTATGCGAAAATCTGAGATTTGAAGGCCAAATCACATATCGTGATACTACATGAAATAGTATCGAAATATTGGTAACAATGAATATATTTACGTAATATCAAACTACATGAAAAACGTGAAAAAAGTCATTATCATACCAAATTTGAGGATTTTAACTTCGAATCATAGAGCGACGTTTCGTATTTTTTAGACCCTAGAAAAGACGTATAAAGATGCTGCTTCCAATACAAATGATAAAAATCAATGTGATTTCATTACAATTAACTAAAATGTTCCTGATTTTCGGTTTATATTACCGATGGAAGATGTACACGTAAAACCGTTCTACTCCGGCTGAAACGTCGATATATGCATTAAAAACAGAACTTTTCCCTTTTCAATATCTTACTCAGTATTTTAACGAGAAACAAATAGATGATTGAAAAAGAAGTATTTAAGGTTATTTTCATATCAATTATGTGTTTGCATAATTTTTATCGTATATTTAATGAATTAATAACAATAAACTGAAAATTAAAGAAAACGTGCAAAAACGGCCTAATTCGATGATATTTTGTTTAAATCACATACAGGAAAAGGGGATGATAAAGGTCAAAGTATTGATAAATTCGATGATTTTTAGTACAAAACAAAATGCAAGAAAACTTGCTTAAAATGCAAAATTTGCGAAATTCTAAGATTTGAAGGGTAAATCACATATCGTGAGAAAACATGAAGTAGTATTGAAATATTGGTAAAAACGAATATATATACGTAAAATCACACTACATGAATAACGTGAAAAAAGTCACTATACTACCATATTTGAGGATTTTAACTTCAAATCATAGAGCGAGGTTTCGTATTATTTAGATCCTAGAAAAGACATATGACAATGTTGTTTCAAATACAAATGATAAAAATCAATGTGTTTTCATTAGAATTAACTAAAATGTTCCTGATTTTCCGTTTATATTACCGATGGAAGATGTACACGTAAAACCGCTCTAATCCGGCTGAAACGTAGATATATGCAATAAAAACAGAACTTCTCCCCTTTCCAATATCTTACTCAGTATTTTAACGAGAAACAAATAGTTGATTGAAAATGAAGTGCTTAAGGTTAATTTCTAATCAATTATGTGTTTGCATTATTTTTATCGTATATTTAATGAAATAATAGCAATAAACTGAAAATTCACAAAAACGTAAAAAAAACAGCAAAATATTGCCTAATTCGATGATATTTTGTTTATATCACGTAAAGGAAAAGGGGATGATGAACGTCAAAATATTGCTGAATTCGATGATTTTTAGTACGAAACAAAATGCAAGAAAACTTGCTTAAAATGCAATATTATGCGAAAATCTGAGATTTGAAGGCCAAATCACATATCGTGATACTACATGAAATAGTATCGAAATATTGGTAAAAATGAATATATTTCCGTAAAATCAAACTACATGAAAAACGTGAAAAAGTCATTATTATACCAAATTTGAGGATTTTAACTTCGAATCATAGAGCGATGTTTCGTATTTTTTAGACCCTAGAAAAGACGTATAAAGATGTTGCTTCCAATACAAATGATAAAAATTAATGTGTTTTCATTAAAATCAACTAAAATGTTCCTGATTTTCGGTTTATATTACCAATGGAAGATGTACACGTAAAACCGTTCTAATCCGGCTGAAACGTCGATATATGCAATAAAAACAGAACTTCTCCCCTTTTCAATAACTTACTCAATATTTTAACGAGAAACAAATAGATGATTGAAAATGAAGTATTTACGGTTATTTTCTGAATTATTATGTGTTTGCATCATTTTTATCGTATATTTAATGAAATAATAGCAATAAACTGAAAATTCACAAAAACGTGGAAAAACTGCAAAATATTGCCTAATTCGATGATATTTTGTTTAAATCACATAAAGGAAAAGGGGATGATAAAGGTCAAAATATTGCTAAATTCGATGATTTTTAGTACAAAACAAAATGCAAGAAAACTTGCTTATAAATGCAAAATTTGCGAAATTCTGAGATTTGAAGGCCAAATCACATATCGTGAGAAAACATGAAGTAGTATCGAAATATTGGTAGAAACGAATATATATACGTAAAATCACACTACATGAATAACGTGAAAAATGTCACTATATTACCATATTTGAGGATTTTAACTTCAAATCAAAGAGCGAGGTTTCGTATTATTTAGATCCAAGAAAAGACACATGACAATGTTGTTTCAAATACAAATAATAAAAATCAATGTGTTTTCATTAGAATTAACTAAAATGTTCCTGATTTTCCGTTTATATTACCGATGGAAGATGTACACGTAAATCCGCTCTAATCCGGCTGAAACGTCGATATATGCAATAAAAACAGAACTTCTCCCCTTTTCAATATCTTACTCAGTATTTTAACGAGAAACAAATAGTTGATTGAAAATGAAGTGTTTAAGGTTAGTTTCTTATCAATTATGTGTTTGCATTATTTTTATCGTATATTTAATGAATTAATAGCAATAAACTGAAAATTCACAAAAACGTGGAAAAACAGCTAAATATTGCCTAATTCGATGATATTTTGTTTATATCACGTAAAGGAAAAGGGGATGATAAACGTCAAAATATTGCTGATTTCGATGATTTTTAGTACGAAGCAAAATGCAAGAAAACTTGCTTAAAATGCAATATTATGCGAAAATCTGAGATTTGAAGGCCAAATCACATATCGTGATATTACATGAAATAGTATCGAAATATTGGTAAAAATGAATATATTTCCGTAATATCAAACTACATGAAAAACGTGAAAAAAGTCATTATTATACCAAATTTGAGGATTTTAACTTCGAATCATAGAGCGACGTTTCGTATTTTTTAGACCCTAGAAAAGACGTATAAAGATGTTGCTTTCAATACAAATGATAAAAATTAATGTGTTTTCATTAAAATTAACTAAAATGTTCCTGATTTTCGGTTTATATTACCGATGGAAGATGTACACGTAAAACCGTTCTAATTCGGCTGAAACGTCGATATATGCAATAAAAACAGAATTTCTCCCCCTTACTCAATATTTTAACGAGAAACAAATAGATGATTGAAAATGAAGTATTTAAGGTTATTTTCTGATCAATTATGTGTTTGCATCATTTTTATCGTATATTTAATGAAATAATAGCAATAAACTGAAAATTCACAAAAACGTGGAAAAACGGCAAAATATTGCCTAATTCGATGATATTTTGTTTAAATCACATAAAGGAAAAGGGGATGATAAAGGTCAAAATATTGCTAAATTCGATGATTTTTAGTACAAAACAAAAGGCAAGAAAACTTGCTTATAAATGCAAAATTTGCGAAATTCTGAGATTTGAAGGCCAAATCACATATCGTGAGAAAACATGAAGTAGTATCGAAATATTGGTAGAAACGAATATATATACGTAAAATCACACTACATGAATAACGTGAAAAAAGTCACTATATTACCATATTTGAGGATTTTAACTTCAAATCATAGAGCGAGGTTTCGTATTATTTAGATCCAAGAAAAGACATATGACAATGTTGTTTCAAATACAAATAATAAAAATCAATGTGTTTTCATTAGAAATAACTAAAATGTTCCTGATTTTCCGTTTATATTACCAATGGAAGATGTACACGTAAATCCGCTCAAATCCGGCTGAAACGTCGATATATGCAATAAAAACAGAACTTCTCCCCTTTTCAATATCTTACTCAGTATTTTAACGAGAAACAAATAGTTGATTGAAAATGAAGTGTTTAAGGTTAATTTCTAATCAATTATGTGTTTGCATTATTTTTATCGTATATTTAATGAATTAATAGCAATAAACTGAAAATTCACAAAAACGTGGAAAAACAGCAAAATATTGCCTAATTCGATGATATTTTGTTTATATCACATAAAGGAAAAGGGGATGATGAACGTCAAAATATTGCTGATTTCGATGATTTTTAGTACGAAGCAAAATGCAAGAAAACTTGCTTAAAATGCAATATTATGCGAAAATCTGAGATTTGAAGGCCAAATCACATATCGTGATACTACATGAAATAGTATCGAAATATTGGTAACAATGAATATATTTACGTAATATCAAACTACATGAAAAACGTGAAAAAAGTCATTATCATACCAAATTTGAGGATTTTAACTTCGAATCATAGAGCGACGTTTCGTATTTTTTAGACCCTAGAAAAGACGTATAAAGATGCTGCTTCCAATACAAATGATAAAAATCAATGTGATTTCATTACAATTAACTAAAATGTTCCTGATTTTCGGTTTATATTACCGATGGAAGATGTACACGTAAAACCGTTCTACTCCGGCTGAAACGTCGATATATGCATTAAAAACAGAACTTTTCCCTTTTCAATATCTTACTCAGTATTTTAACGAGAAACAAATAGATGATTGAAAAAGAAGTATTTAAGGTTATTTTCATATCAATTATGTGTTTGCATAATTTTTATCGTATATTTAATGAATTAATAACAATAAACTGAAAATTAAAGAAAACGTGCAAAAACGGCTTAATTCGATGATATTTTGTTTAAATCACATACAGGAAAAGGGGATGATAAAGGTCAAAATATTGATAAATTCGATGATTTTTAGTACAAAACAAAATGCAAGAAAACTTGCTTAAAATGCAAAATTTGCGAAATTCTAAGATTTGAAGGGTAAATCACATATCGTGAGAAAACATGAAGTAGTATTGAAATATTGGTAAAAACGAATATATATACGTAAAATCACACTACATGAATAACGTGAAAAAAGTCACTATACTACCATATTTGAGGATTTTAACTTCAAATCATAGAGCGAGGTTTCGTATTATTTAGATCCTAGAAAAGACATATGACAATGTTGTTTCAAATACAAATGATAAAAATCAATGTGTTTTCATTAGAATTAACTAAAATGTTCCTGATTTTCCGTTTATATTACCGATGGAAGATGTACACGTAAAACCGCTCTAATCCGGCTGAAACGTAGATATATGCAATAAAAACAGAACTTCTCCCCTTTCCAATATCTTACTCAGTATTTTAACGAGAAACAAATAGTTGATTGAAAATGAAGTGCTAAAGGTTAATTTCTAATCAATTATGTGTTTGCATTATTTTTATCGTATATTTAATGAAATAATAGCAATAAACTGAAAATTCACAAAAACGTAAAAAAAACAGCAAAATATTGCCTAATTCGATGATATTTTGTTTATATCACGTAAAGGAAAAGGGGATGATGAACGTCAAAATATTGCTGAATTCGATGATTTTTAGTACGAAACAAAATGCAAGAAAACTTGCTTAAAATGCAATATTATGCGAAAATCTGAGATTTGAAGGCCAAATCACATATCGTGATACTACATGAAATAGTATCGAAATATTGGTAAAAATGAATATATTTCCGTAAAATCAAACTACATGAAAAACGTGAAAAAGTCATTATTATACCAAATTTGAGGATTTTAACTTCGAATCATAGAGCGATGTTTCGTATTTTTTAGACCCTAGAAAAGACGTATAAAGATGTTGCTTCCAATACAAATGATAAAAATTAATGTGTTTTCATTAAAATCAACTAAAATGTTCCTGATTTTCGGTTTATATTACCAATGGAAGATGTACACGTAAAACCGTTCTAATCCGGCTGAAACGTCGATATATGCAATAAAAACAGAACTTCTCCCCTTTTCCATAACTTACTCAATATTTTAACGAGAAACAAATAGATGATTGAAAATGAAGTATTTACGGTTATTTTCTGAATTATTATGTGTTTGCATCCTTTTTATTGTATATTTAATGAAATAATAGCAATAAACTGAAAATTCACAAAAACGTGGAAAAACTGCAAAATATTGCCTAATTCGATGATATTTTGTTTAAATCACATAAAGGAAAAGGGGATGATAAAGGTCAAAATATTGCTAAATTCGATGATTTTTAGTACAAAACAAAATGCAAGAAAACTTGCTTATAAATGCAAAATTTGCGAAATTCTGAGATTTGAAGGCCAAATCACATATCGTGAGAAAACATGAAGTAGTATCGAAATATTGGTAGAAACGAATATATATACGTAAAATCACACTACATGAATAACGTGAAAAATGTCACTATATTACCATATTTGAGGATTTTAACTTCAAATCAAAGAGCGAGGTTTCGTATTATTTAGATCCAAGAAAAGACATATGACAATGTTGTTTCAAATACAAATAATAAAAATCAATGTGTTTTCATTAGAATTAACTAAAATGTTCCTGATTTTCCGTTTATATTACCGATGGAAGATGTACACGTAAATCCGCTCTAATCCGGCTGAAACGTCGATATATGCAATAAAAACAGAACTTCTCCCCTTTTCAATATCTTACTCAGTATTTTAACGAGAAACAAATAGTTGATTGAAAATGAAGTGTTTAAGGTTAGTTTCTTATCAATTATGTGTTTGCATTATTTTTATCGTATATTTAATGAATTAATAGCAATAAACTGAAAATTCACAAAAACGTGGAAAAACAGCTAAATATTGCCTAATTCGATGATATTTTGTTTATATCACGTAAAGGAAAAGGGGATGATAAACGTCAAAATATTGCTGATTTCGATGATTTTTAGTACGAAGCAAAATGCAAGAAAACTTGCTTAAAATGCAATATTATGCGAAAATCTGAGATTTGAAGGCCAAATCACATATCGTGATATTACATGAAATAGTATCGAAATATTGGTAAAAATGAATATATTTACGTAATATCAAACTACATGAAAAACGTGAAAAAAGTCATTATCATACCAAATTTGAGGATTTTAACTTCGAATCATAGAGCGACGTTTCGTATTTTTTAGACCCTAGAAAAGACGTATAAAGATGCTGATTCCAATACAAATGATAAAAATCAATGTGTTTTCATTACAATTAACTAAAATGTTCCTGATTTTCGGTTTATATTACCGATGGAAGATGTACACGTAAAACCGTTCTACTCCGGCTGAAACGTCGATATATGCATTAAAAACAGAACTTTTCCCTTTTCAATATCTTACTCAGTATTTTAACGAGAAACAAATAGATGATTGAAAAAGAAGTATTTAAGGTTATTTTCATATCAATTATGTGTTTGCATAATTTTTATCGTATATTTAATGAATTAATAACAATAAACTGAAAATTAAAGAAAACGTGCAAAAACGGCCTAATTCGATGATATTTTGTTTAAATCACATACAGGAAAAGGGGATGATGAAGGTCAAAATATTGATAAATTCGATGATTTTTAGTACAAAACAAAATGCAAGAAAACTTGCTAAAAATGCAAAATTTGCGAAATTCTAAAATTTGAAGGGTAAATCACATATCGTGAGAAAACATGAAGTAGTATTGAAATATTGGTAAAAACGAATATATATACGTAAAATCACACTACATGAATAACGTGAAAAAAGTCACTATACTACCATATTTGAGGATTTTAACTTCAAATCATAGAGCGAGGTTTCGTATTATTTAGATCCTAGAAAAGACATATGACAATGTTGTTTCAAATACAAATGATAAAAATCAATGTGTTTTCATTAGAATTAACTAAAATGTTCCTGATTTTCCGTTTATATTACCGATGGAAGATGTACACGTAAAACCGCTCTAATCCGGCTAAAACGTCGATATATGCAATAAAAACAGAACTTTTCCCCTTTTCAATATCTTACTCAGTATTTTAACGAGAAACAAATAGTTGATTGAAAATGAAGTGTTTAAGGTTAATTTCTAATCAATTATGTGTTTGCATTATTTCTATCTTATATTTAATGAATTAATAGCAATAAACTGAAAATTCACAAAAACGTGGAAAAACAGCAAAATATTGCCTAATTCGATGATATTTTGTTTATATCACATAGAGGAAAAGGGGATGAAAAACGTCAAAATATTGCTGATTTCGATGATTTTTAGTACGAAACAAAATGCAAGAAAACTTGCTTAAAATGCAATATTATGCGAAAATCTGAGATTTGAAGGCCAAATCTCATATCGTGGTACTACATGAAATAGTATCGAAATATTGGTAAAAATGAATCTATTTACGTAATATCAAACTACATGAAAAACGTGAAAAAAGTCATTATTATACCAAATGATGGAAACACATAATTGATTAGATAATAACCTTAAATACATCATTTT
Organism: Procambarus clarkii; assembly: GCF_040958095.1. NCBI lineage: Eukaryota > Metazoa > Arthropoda > Malacostraca > Decapoda > Cambaridae > Procambarus > Procambarus clarkii. Next base: position 769,240 of record NC_091155.1, read on the forward strand.
CAATCATCTATTTGTTTCTCGTTAAAATACTGAGTAGAATATTGAAAAGGGGAGAAGTTCGGTTTTTATTGCATATATCGACGTTTCAGCCGGATTAGAGCGGTTTTACGTGTACATCTTCCATCGGTAAAATAAACGGAAAATCAAGAACATTTTAGTTAATTCTAATGAAACAACATTGTTTTTTTATCATTTTTATTGGAAACAACAATGTTATATGTCTTTTCTTGGATCTAAATAATACGAAACCTCGTTCTATGATTTGAAGTTAAAATCCTCAAATATGGTAAAATAGTGACTTTTTCACGTCAATCATGTAGTTTGATATTACGTAAATATATTCATTTTTACCAATATTTCGATACTATTTCATGCAGTATCACATTATGTGATTTGGCCTTCAAATCTCAGAATGTCGCATAATATTGCATTTTAAGCAAGTTTTCTTGCATTTTGTTTCGTTCGAAAAATCATCGAATTTAGCAATATTTTGACGTTTATCATCCCCTTTTCCTCTATGAGATTTAAACAAAATATCATCGAATTAGGCAATATTTTGCCGTTTTTCCACGTTTTTGTGAATTTTCAGTTTATTGTTATTAATTCATTAAATATACGATAAAAATGATGCAAACACATAATTGATTAGAAATTAAACTTAAATACTTTATTTTCAATCAACCATTTGTTTCTCGTTAAAATACTGAATTGGATATTGAAAAGGATAGAAGTTCGGTTTTTATTGCATATATCGACGTTTCAGCCAGATTAGAGCGGTTTTACGTGTACATCTTCCATCGGTAATATAAACGGAAAATCAGGAACATTTTAGTTAATTCTAATGAAATCACATTGGCTTTTATCATTTGTATTGGAAACAACATAGTCATATGTCTTTTCTTGGATCTAAATAATACGAAACCTCGCTCAAACCTTCAAAACAATTTGAAGGTAAAATCTTCAAATATGGTAAAATAATGACTTTTTTCACGTTTTTCATGTAGTTTGATATTAAGTAAATATATTCATTTTTACCAATATTTCGATACTATTTCATGTAGTATCACAATATGTGATTTGGCCTTCAAATCTAAGAATGTCGCATAATATTGCATTTTAAGCTAGTTTTCTTGCATTTTGTTTCGTACGAAAAATCATCGAATTTAGCAATATTTTGACGTTTATTATCTCCTTTTCCTTTATGTGACTTAAACAAAATATCATTGAATTAGGCAATATTTTGCCGTTTTTCCACGTTTTTGTGAATTTTCAGTCTATGGGTTATAATTCATTATATATACAATAAAAATGATGGAAACACATAATTGATTAGATAATAACTTTAAATGCTTCATTTTCAATCATCTATTTGTTTCTCGTTAAAATACTGAGTAGAATATTGAAAAGGGGAGAAACTCGGTTTTTATTGCATATATCGACGTTTCAGCCGGATTAGAGCGGTTTTACGTGTACATCTTCCATCGGTAAAATAAACGGAAAATCAAGAACATTTTAGTTAATTCTAATGAAACAACATTGTTTTTTTATCATTTGTATTGGAAACAACAATGTCATATGTCTTTTCTTGGATCTAAATAATACGAAACCTCGCTCTATGATTTGAAGTTAAAATCCTCAAATATGGTAAAATAGTGACTTTTTCACGTCAATCATGTAGTTTGATAATACGTAAATATATTCATTTTTACCAATATTTCGATACTATTTCATGTAGTATCACAATATGTGATTTGGCCTTCAAATCTAAGAATGTCGCATAATATTGCATTTTAAGCTAGTTTTCTTGCATTTTGTTTCGTACGAAAAATCATCGAATTTAGCAATATTTTGACGTTTATTATCTCCTTTTCCTTTATGTGACTTAAACAAAATATCATTGAATTAGGCAATATTTTGCCGTTTTTCCACGTTTTTGTGAATTTTCAGTCTATGGGTTATAATTCATTATATATACAATAAAAATGATGGAAACACATAATTGAATAGATAATAACCTTAAATACTTCATTTTCAATCATCTATTTGTTTCTCGGTAAAATACTGAGTAGAATATTGAAAAGGGGAGAAACTCGGTTTTTATTGCATATATCGACGTTTCAGCCGGATTAGAGCGGTTTTACGTGTACATCTTCCATCGGTAAAATAAACGGAAAATCAAGAACATTTTAGTTAATTCTAATGAAACAACATTGTTTTTTTATCATTTGTATTGGAAACAACATTGTCATATGTCTTTTCTTGGATCTAAATAATACGAAACCTCGCTCTATGATTTGAAGTTAAAATCTTCATATATGGTAAAATAATGACTTTTTTCACGTTTTTCATGTAGTTTGATATTACGTATATATATTCATTTTTACCAATATTTCGATACTATTTAATGTAGTATCACGATATGTGATTTGGCCTTCAAATCTCAGAATTTCGCATAATATTGCATTTTAAGCAAGTTTTCTTGCATTTTGTTTCGTACGAAAAATCATCGAATTTAGCAATATTTTGACGTTTATTATCTCCTTTTCCTTTATGTGATTTAAACAAAATATCATCGAATTAGGAAATATTTTGCCGTTTTTCCACGTTTTTGTGAATTTTCAGTCTATGGGTTATAATTCATTAAATATACAATAAAAATGATTGAAACTCATAATTGATTAGATAATAACCTTAAATACTTCATTTTCAATCATCTATTTGTTTCTCGGTTAAATACTGAGTAGAATATTGAAAAGGGGAGAAGTTCGGTTTTTATTGCATATTTCGACGTTTCAGCCGGATTAGAGCGGTTTTACGTGTACGTCTTCCATCGGTAAAATAAACGGAAAATCATGAACATTTTAGTTAATTCTAATAAACAACATTGTTTTTTTTATCATTTGTATTGGAAACAACAATATCATATGTCTTTTCTTGGATCTAAATAATACGAAACCTCGCTCAATGATTTGTAGTTAAAATCCTCAAATATGGTAAAATAGTGACTTTTTCACGTCAATCATGTAGTTTGATATTACGTAAAAATATTCATTTTTACCAATATTTCGATACTATTTCATGTAGTATCACAATAAGTGATTTGGCCTTCAAATCTCATAATATCGCATAATATTGCATTTTAAGCTAGTTTTCTTGCATTTTGTTTCGTACGAAAAATCATCGAATTTACCAATATATTTGACGTTTATCATCCCCTTTTCCTCTATGAGATTTATCATCGAATTAGGCAATATTTTGCCGTTTTTCCACGTTTTTTTGAATTTTCAGTTTATTGTTATTAATTCATTAAATATACGATAAAAATGATGCAAACACATAATTGATTAGATAATAAACTTAAATACTTCATTTTCAATTATCTATTTGTTTCTCGTTAAAATACTGAGTAAGATATTGAAAAGGGGAGAAGTTCGGTTTTTATTGCATATATCGATGTTTCAGCCGGATTAGAGCGGTTTTACGTGTACATCTTCCATCGGTAATATAAACAGAAATTCAAGAACCTTTTAATTAATTCTAATGAAAACACATTGTTTTTTATCATTTGTATTGGAAACAACATTGTCATATGTCTTTTCTTTGATCTAAATAAAACGAAACCTCGCTATATGACTTGAAGGTAAAATCCTCAAATATGGTAAAATAGTGACTTTTCACGTTAATCATGTAGTTTGGTAAAAAATATATTCATTTATACCAATATTTCGATACTATTTCATGTAGTATCACGATATGTGAGTTTACCTTCAAATCTCAGAATTTCGCATAATATTGCATTTTAAGCTAGTTTTCTTGCATTTTGTTTCGTACGAAAAATCATCGAATTAAGCAATATTTTGACGTTTATCATCCCCTTTTCCTCTATGAGATTTAAAAAAAATATCATCGAATTAGGCAATATTTTACCGTTTTTCCACGTTTTTGTGAATTTTCAGTTTATTGTTATTAATTCATTAAATATACGATAAAAATGAAGCAAACACATAATTGATTAGAAATTAAACTTAAATACTTTATTTTCAATCAACCATTTGTTTCTCGTTAAAATACTGAATTGGATATTGAAAAGGGGAGAAGTTCGGTTTTTATTGCATATATCGACGTTTCAGCCAGATTAGAGCGGTTTTACGTGTACATCTTCCATCGGTAATATAAACGGAGAATCAGGAACATTTTAGTTAATTCTAATGAAAGCACATTGGCTTTTATCATTTGTATTGGAAACAACATAGTCATATGTCTTTTCTTGGATCTAAATAATACGAAACCTCGCTCTATGATTTGAAGTTAAAATCTTCATATATGGTAAAATAATGACTTTTTTCACGTTTTTCATGTAGTTTGATATTACGTATGTATATTCATTTTTACCAATATTTCGATACTATTTCATGTAGTATCACGATATGTGATTTGGCCTTCAAATCTCAGAATTTCACATTTTGAAATATTTTGACGTTTATTATCTCCTTTTCCTTTATGTGATTTAAACAAAATATCATCGAATTAGGCAATATTTGCCGTTTTTCCACGTTTTCAATAACATTCTCAAGGGTCGAATTTGGGATGTTTGGGATATTTTGAAAACTGCAAGGAGGGGGGTTCGGCTAAATGTGACCTACCGCCCCTCTCAGTAATTGGCATATTTTCGGTATAAAAAGTCGTAATTTCAAAATGCGAATATGTGCAGAGAGCCACAATTTGGCTCCAAAAATTGGCTCAAGGGTCGAATTTGGTATGTTTGGGATATTTTGAAAACTGCAAGGGGGTTTGAGCAGAATGTGACCCATTGCAGCTTTCAGTAATTGACATATTTTCGGTATAAAAAGTCGTTATTTCAAACTGCGAATACGTGAAGAAAGCAAGAACTTGGCTCCAAAATAAGGCTCCAGGGTCGAATTTGGGAAGTTTGGGATATTTTGAAAACTGCACGGAGGGTGTGGGCAAAATGTGCTCCATCGCCTCTCAAAGTAATTAGCATATTTTCGGTATAAAATTACCTAATTTAAAACTGCGAATACGTGCAGAGAGCCAAAATTTGGGATGTTTGGGGTATTTTGAAAACTGCAGGGGGGGTTTAGGTAAAATGTGACCAATCGCTGCTCTCAGTAATTGACATATTTTCGGTATAAAATGTCGTAATTTCAAACTGCGAATAGGTGCAGAGAGCCAGAATTTGGCTCCAAAATATGGCTCAAGGGTCGTATTTGGGATGTTTGGGATATTTTGAAAACTGAATGGTGGATTTGAGCAAAATGTGATCTATCGCCGCTTTCAGTAATTGGCATATTTTCGGGATAAAAAGTCGTTATTTCAAACTGTGAATACGTGCAGAAAGCCCGAATTTGGCTCCAAAATTTGGCTCAAGCGTCGAATTTGGGATGTTTGAGATGTTTTGAAAACTGCAGGGGGGTTTGGGCAAAATGTGACCTATCGCTGCGCTTAGTAATTGGCATGTTTTCGTTATAAAATGATGTAATTTCAAACTGCGAATACGTGCAGAGAGCCGGAATTTGGCTCCAAAATATGGTTCAAGCGTCGAACATGGGATGTTTGGGATATTTTGAAAAGTGCAAAGGGGGTTTGGGCAAAATGTGACCTATCGCTGCCCTCAGTAATTGACATATTTTCGGTATAAAAATTCATAATTTCAAACAGCGAATACGAGCAGAGAGCCAGAATGTGACTCCAAAATATGGCTCAAGGGTCGAATTTGGGATGCTTGGGATAATTTGAAAACTGCAGGGAGGGCCTGGGCAAAATGTGATAAATGAGATTTTCGGTATAAAATGTAATTTCAAACTGCGAATACGTGCAGAATATTTTTATTGAGTTTACGTAAATATATTCGTTTGTACCATGATTTCGATACTACTTCACGTTTTCTCACGATATGTGATTTGGCTTTCAAATCTCAGAATTTCGCATAATATTGCATTTTTAGGTAAGTTTTCTTGCATTTTCTTTTTTACTCAAAATCACCGAATTTAGCAATATTTTGACGTTTATCGTCCGCCTTTTTCTTTATATGATTTACACAAAATATCATCGAATTATGCAATATTTTGCCGTTTTTCCAGGTTGTTGTGAATTTTCAGTTTATTGTATTAATTCTTTATATATACGACAAAAATGATGCAAATACATTATTGGTTAGAAATTAACCTTAAATACTTTATTTTCAATCAACTATTTGTTTCTAGTTAAAATACTGAGTATGTTGTTTCTAGTTAAAATACTGAGTACGATATTGAAAAGGGGAGAAGTTCTTTTTTTATTGCATATATATCGACGTTTCAGCCGGATTAGAGCTGTTTTACGTGTACATCTTCCATTGGTAATGGAAGATGTACATGTAAAAGCCTTAAGCTCTTAAGCTTAAGGCTCTTAAGCCTTAAGCCCCCTGCAGTTTTCAAAACATCTCAAACATCCCAAATTCGACGCTTGAGCCAAATTTTGGAGCCAAATTGTGGCTCAATGCCAATATTCGCAGCTTGAAATTTCGAATTTTTATACCGAAAATATGCCAATTACGGAGAGCGGCGATAGATCACATTTTGCCCAAACCCTCCCTCCAGTTTTCAAAATATCCCAAACATCCCAAATTCGACCCTGGAGCCTTATTTTGGAGCCAAATTCTGGCTCTCTGCACATATTCGCAGTTTGAAATTACGAATCTTTATACCGAAAATATGTCAATTACTGAGAGCGGCGATAGGTCACATTTTGCCCAAACCCCCCACCCCCCTGCAGTTTTCAAAATATCTCAAACATCCCAAATTCGAAGCTTGAGCTATATTTTGGAGCCAAATTCAGGCTTTCTGCACGTATTCGCAGTTTGAAATTACGTCTTTTTATACCGAAAATATGCCAATTACTGAGAGCAGCGATGGGTCACATTATACCAAAACCTTCCCCTGCAGTTTTCAAACTGTCGCAAACAACCCATATGTGAGCGATAGCTCACATTTTGATCAAACCCACCAGTCAGTTTTCATAATATCCCAAGCATCCCAAATTCGACCCATGAGCCATATTTTGGAGCCAAATTCTGGCTCTCTGCACGTATTCGCATTTTGAAATTACAACTTTTTAAACCGAAAATATGCCAGTTACTGAAAGCGGCGATGGGTCACATTTTGCCCAAACCCTCTGTGCAGTTTTCAAAATATCTCAAACATTCTCAATTCGACGCTTGAGCCATATTGTGGAGCCAAAATCTGGCTCTCTGCACCTATTCGCAGTTAGAAATTACGACTTTTTATACCGAAAATATGCCTATTACTGAAAGCTGCGATGGATCACATTCTGCACAAACCCTCCCTGCAATTTTCAAAATATACTAAACATACCAAATTCAACGCTCGAGCCATATTTTGGAGCTAAATTCTGACTCTCTGCACGTATTTGCAGTTTGAAGCTACGAATTTTTATACCGAAAATATGTCAATTACGGAGAGCAGCAATGGATCACATTTTGCCCAAACCCCTTTTTGCAGTTTTAAAAGTATCGCAAACATTCCAAATTCCACCCTTGCGGCATATTTTGGAGCGAAGTTCTGGCTCTCTGCACGTATTCGCAGTTTTTAATTAGGAATTTTTATACCGAAAATATATCAATTATTTAAAGCAGCGATGGATCACATTTTGCCCAAACCCTCCGTGCAGTTTTCAAAATATCCAAAGCATCCCAAATTCGACACTTGAGCCATATTTTCTAGCCAAATTCGGGCTTTCTGCTCGTATTCACAGCTTGAAATAACGACTTTTTATCCCGAAAAAATGCCAATTACTGAAAGCAGCGATAGATCACATTTTGCTCAAACCCACCATTTAGTTTTCAAAATATCCCAAACATCCCAAATACAACCCTTGAGCCATATTTTGGAGCCAAATTCTGGCTCTCTGCACCTATTCGCAGTTTGAAATTGCGACATTTTTTGCCGAAAATATGTCAATTACTGAGAGCCGCGATAGGTCACATTTTACCTAAACCCCCCCCTGCAATTTTCAAAATATCCCAAACATCCCAAATTTTGGCTCTCTGCACGTATTCGCAGTTTTAAATTAGGTATTTTTATACCGAAAATATGCTAATTACTTTGAGAGGCGATGGATCACATTTTGCCCAAACCCTCCGTGCATTTTTCAAAATTTCCCAAACATACCAAATTCGACCCTTGAGCCAACTTTTGGAGCCAAATTGTGGCTCTCTGCACATATTCGCATTTTGAAATTACGACATTTTATACCGAAAATATGCCAATTTCTGAGAGCAACGATAGGTCACATTTAGCCGAAACCCCCTCCTTGCAGTTTTCAAAATATCCCAAACATCTCAAATTCGACCCATGAGAATGTTTTTGGAGCCAAATTCTGGCTCTCTGCACGTATTCGCTGTTTGAAATTACGACTTTTTATCCCAATCATCCCAAACTTGACGCTTGAAAATATGCCAATTACTGAAAGAAACGATGGGTCACGTTTTGCCCAAACCCCCCTGCAGTTTGCAAAATATCCCAAACATCCAAATTCGACCTTTGAGCCATATTTTGGAGCCAAATTCTAGCTTTCTGCACGTATTTGCACTTTGAAATTACGTCATTTTATACCGTAAATATGCCAATTACTGAGAGCGGCGATGGGTCACTGTTATGATCTCAGCCTGCAGGAGAAACGAGTCTCCCTTCTTGAGAGTTATTCAGCAAGCCTGACCTAACAAGAAGGTCTAGCAAGTATTGAGGTGATAACGCAGATGTAAAATAGTTGGTTGGATATGTGTAACAGTTTGAGATTATGGGCAATGCAGAAGAAAATAGATAAATGACGGGCTAGGAGATGTGGACATTTTGCTGGAGGCGTGAGGCTCGCTTCTGGAGGACCTTGACCTCACTTGAGTGCCAGACATCGCAGGGGGAAGCCGCGCTCCGTTGAGCTCCCGTCAGAAGGGAACCCCTAGTGATATATCTCTAAGAGAAGAGAAGTGTGCAGACGTGCCAGCTGTGGAATCGAGCTGGGGACGTGTGGTCTCAAGTCGTGGACGATAATTAGTGAATATTAAGCCGCCCGGAGGCATTATTGTGGGCCGTGGGAGCGCCCTGACCAGACGCCGTCAGAGGGAAAGCGCCCTCGACCAATTAATCTGTGGTAAGCACGATATACGCCAGTTCATAGTGATCACTTGTAGTTGGTCGTGTGCCCAGCGACAGTAGCAATGTTTATTTATAGGTTAGACATGTTTTAATAAGGCAGAAAGCCTAAAATAGGAGATTGGGGAGGGAGGAGCACGGAGCGACGTCCATCCCCTCTGAGCTCTGACGGACGACTGAGGGAGCCTGGCTCCGGATGGAGGAAGACCCTCCCAGTGAGTGAGGACCGCCGCCAGGCGAGGTGGAGTATGGACCCGCCCAAAACGGGGGAGTCCACTCTCACTGTATGTAGAGGACAGATAGAGGTTTGAGGCAAGCATATTGTGTGGTTATTTTTGTTTATGTGTTAAAGGGGAACATTTTATTGGAACGTCGATGGGTTGCAGGTTTGTCTTTGGGGAAGAAGTTGCTGAGAACTTCGAAGCCAGCAGATGAAGTAATTGATGAGACTCCAAAGGTAGTGGAGCAGAGGACCTCGAGCTGTGAGGAGAAGCAGCAGTGAAGAGGAGTGTCACGTGCTTCTGTAGAGGTGGTGAAGCACCATAGTTGCTCGAGGAAACTTCATGGTGTAGCAGCCGAGGGAGCTGTGGAGGAACCTAGCAGAAGGGTGGAGCACCTTAGTTGCTCGAGAAAACTTCATGATAGCAGCCTGGAGGAGCTGCAGAGGATCCTGGTAGTGAAGCCCGGAAGAACCTAAGGATATTAGGATTGTGAACTTCCAGAGGTGGAAGGGGAAGTTCTGGTGGATTACTTATAGGGAGTTGATAGTGTTTGGTTGTCATTAGCGTGCAAGACGCAGTGAGAGGTGAGTGACTGTTGGCATTCTTACGTCAAGGAGTTTTTTATACTGAAGTATCAATGAACATTTATACTGGTATATGTTATTGCATTCAAATGCTGATTTTCTGTATATATATGTTATCTTGCTGATGGTGCAACAGTGTATGTAGACTTGATCAACTTGAGGAGGTTAAGAGTATCAGGTGGTGAACCAAGAGATAGGAAACACTTGATAAGCTGATAATAGAGTCCTGATGGTGTTGGAGTGCAACCTGATTGTGATATTATAGAGTATAGGATTCATTATTATTATATGTGTGTATGTATTGTGTATGTGCTTGGTCCAGTAAATGTGTCACAATTTGCTGGTGTTTGCCCTTGTCCTAGTGAGGCTTCCCAGGAGGTAGTAAAGAAGGAGAGAGAAAGAGAGAAAGAACCAAGAACCACTGCTGTGGACAGGGTAAAAGGTAATACTAGTAAGTCAAAAAGGGGATTGAGGAGATCATATCACCTAGGGAGAGAGTGGGGAGTCACAGCGGCTCGAGTGGGTGTGTGCACGTGACAACGAGGCTAAATGTTGGAGCCGCATCCCCTAAACGTGTGACGTTGAGCCCCTCTCCAAGAGCCAGAAGCGCCAAGGGTGATCTCCTAGTATAAGCACTCTACCGAGTTGTGGGTTGGGTTGTCCGTAGAGAAGAATCAACGACGACAACACCAACCAACCCACAGTCTATAATAAAATTCAGGCTTTCTGCCTTATTAAAACATGTCTAACTTATAAATAAACATTGCTACTGTCGCTGGGCACACGACCAAACTACAAGCGATCACTATGAACTGGCGTATATCGTGCTTACCACAGATTAACTGATCGAGGGCGCTTTTTCTCTGACGGCGTCTGGTCAGGGCGCTCCCACGGCCCACAATAATGCTTCTGGGCGATTTAATATTCACTAATTATCGTCCACGACTTGAGACCACACGTCCCCAGCTCGATTTCACAGCTGGCACGTCTGCACACTTCTCTTCTCTTAGAGATATATCACTAGGGGTTCCCTTCTGACGGGAGCTCAACGGAGCGCGGCTTCCCCCTGCGATGTCTGGCACTCAAGTGAGGTCAAGGTCCTCCAGAAGCGAGCCTCACGCCTCCAGCAAAATGTCCACATCTCCTAGCCAGTCATTTATCTATTTTCTTCTGCATTGCCCATAATCTCAAACTGTTACACATATCCAACCAGCCATTTTTCATATGGGTTATCACCTCCATATTTGCTAGACCTTCTAGTTAGGTCAGGCTTGCTGAATAACTCTCAAGAAGGGAGACTCGTTTCTCCTGCAGGCTGAGATCATAACAGTCACATTTTGCCCAAACCCCCCTGCAGTTTTCAAAATATACCAAACATCCCAAATTCTACCCTGGAGCGTTATTTTGGAGCCAAATTCTGGCTCTCTGCACGTATTTGCAGTTTGAAATTACGACTTTTTATACGGAAAATATGCCAATTACTGAAAGCAACGATGCGTCAAATTTTGCCCAAACCCCGCTTGCAGTTTTCAAATATCCCAAACATCCCAAATTCGACCCTTGAGCCATACATTATAGCCAAATTCTAGCTCTCAGCACGTATTCGCAGTTAGAAATTATGAATTTTTATACTGAAAATATGTCAATTACGGGAAGCGGCGATGGATCACATTAGGCCCAAACCCTCCCTGCAGTTTTAAAAATATCCCAAACATCCCAAATTCGACCCTGGAGCCTTATTTTGGAGCCAAATTCTGGCTCTCTGCACGTATTCGCAGTTTGAAATTACGACATTTTATACCGAAAATATGCCAATTACTGAGAGCAGCGATGGGTCACATTTTGCCCAAACCCACCTGCAGTTTTCAAAATATCCCAAACATCGCAAATTCGACCCTTGAGCGAAATTTTGAAGCCAAATTGTGGCTCTCTGCACATATTCGCAGTTTGAAATTACGTCATTTTATACCTAAAATATGCCAATTACTGAGATCGGCGATAGGTCACATTTAGCCGAAACCCCCTCCTTGCAGTTTTCAAAATATCCCAAACACCCCAAATTCGACCGTTGAGAATGTTTTTGGAGCCAAATTCTGGCTCTCTGCACGTATTCGCAGTTTGAAATTACGAATTTTTATCCCAAACATCCCAAATTTGACGCTTGAAAATATGCCAATTACTGAAAGAAGCGATGGGTCACATTTTGCCCATACCCCTCTGCAATTTGCAAAATATCCCAAACATCCCTAATTCGACCTTTGAGCCATATTTTGGAGCCAAATTCTAGCTTTCTGCGCGTATTCGCAGTTTGAAATTACGACTTTTTATACCGAAAATAAGCCAATTACTGAAAACGGCGATGGATCACATTTTGCCGAAACCCTCTCTGCAGTTTCCAAATTATCTCAAACATCCCAAATTCGACCCTTGTGCCATATTTTGTAACCAAATTCGGGCTCTCTGCACGTACTCGCCGTTTGAAATTACGTCTTTTATACCGAAAATATGCCATTTACTGAGAGCGGCGATGGATCACATTTTGCCCAAACCCTCCCTGCAGTTTTCAAAATTTCCCAAACATACCAAATTCGACCCTTGAGCCAACTTTTGGAGCCAAATTGTGGCTCTCTGCACATATTCGCATTTTGAAATTACGACATTTTATACCGAAAATATGCCAATTTCTGAGAGCGGCGATAGGTCACATTTAGCCGAAACCCCCTCCTTGCAGTTTTCAAAATATCCCAAACATCTCAAATTCGACCCATGAGAATGTTTTTGGAGCCAAATTCTGGCTCTCTGCACGTATTCGCTGTTTGAAATTACGACTTTTTATCCCAATCATCCCAAACTTGACGCTTGAAAATATGCCAATTACTGAAATAAACGATGGGTCACGTTTTGCCCAAACCCCCCTGCAGTTTGCAAAATATCCCAAACATCCAAATTCGACCTTTGAGCCATATTTTGGAGCCAAATTCTAGCTTTCTGCACGTATTCGCACTTTGAAATTACGTCATTTTATACCGTAAATATGCCAATTACTGAGAGCGGCGATGGGTCACATTTTGCCCAAACCCCCCTGCAGCTTTCAAAATATACCAAACATCCCAAATTCTACCCTGGAGCGTTATTTTGGAGCCAAATTCTGGCTCTCTGCACGTATTTGCAGTTTGAAATTACGACTTTTTATACGGAAAATATGCCAATTACTGAAAGCAACGATGCGTCAAATTTTGCCCAAACCCCGCTTGCAGTTTTCAAATATCCCAAACATCCCAAATTCGACCCTTGAGCCATACATTATAGCCAAATTCTGGCTCTCAGCACGTATTCGCAGTTGGAAATTATGACTTTTTATACTGAAAATATGTCAATTACGGGAAGCGGCGATGGATCACATTAGGCCCAAACCCTCCCTGCAGTTTTCAAAATATAGCAAACATCCCAAATTCGACGCTTGAGTTATATTTTGTAGCCAAATTCTGGTTCTCTGCATGTATTCGCAGTTTGAAATTACGACTTTTATACCGAAAAAATGACAATTACTGAAAGCGGCGATGGATCACATTTTGCCCAAACCCTCCCTGCAGTTTTCAAAATATCCCAAACATCCCAAATTCAACGCTTGAGCCATATTTTGGAGCCAAATTCTGGCTCTCTGCACTTAATAACAATGAATTAATAACAATAAACTGAAAATTCAGAAAAACGTGGAAAAACGGCAAAATATTGCCTAATTCGATGATATTTTGATTAAATCACATAATGGAAAAGGGGATGATAAACGTCAAAATATTGCTAAATTCGATGATTTTTAGTACGAAACAAAATGCAAAAAAACTTGCTTAAAATGCAATATTATGCGAAATTCTGAGATATGAAGGCCAAATCACATATCGTGATGGGGGGTGGACAGGCCTCCCCCCGATTGTGCTTCAAATAACAGCCACCTACTGGAGAAAAACCAGTGCCCTATAACACCGAGGGTCACGTCCCCCTCTAGGTCCACTGCACCTGCATTTGGTCACCAAGGCTGAACCAACAGGCGTGCTTCAGGGGCGCGCGCGCCAACACAGACAAACACTGGTCAGGCGCGCCAACAACACAAACACTGGTCCGGCGCGCCAACAACACAAACACTACCTTAAATGTTGAGAAGGGCAGGACGCCCCTGACGGGTTGCTCCGAGTCGTTGTTGATAGGAACTGGTGTAGGGTCCATGCTGGGGGAACAGTTGAGCATGCTAAACTTCTGTGTTTACGACTCGCTGAGCAGCAGTGAGCAGCGTTTTGTAAGAGAGCAGCTGTTGGCTTGTCGGGAAGAGGGCCACGCAGTCTGCGTCCGAGTTTATATAACCTCGGCTCGTTGCGCGCGCAGCTTGGGGCGGTTACAATCAGCTTCCAGACGTACGTTTTCTCTTCCCCTCAGAAAACCCACCGTTTTTGGGAAAAACAGTGTTCTTATAAGGAAATAGGCCGGGAGTCATTGCATTAGACAATCATCGGCTAGAAATGAGGGGTCCATGAGCTAGAGCTCGATCCAGCAGGCACAAATACGTGAGTACTCACACACACACACACACTTTATTATTACGTACTCAAGAAACATTTAACATTTATACAAAGAGCAGTTAACTGGACACGCCGGGCACAACTCCCAGGGAAGTGACGGCTAGCTGCTACTATACACAACACAACAATAACACATCTTTCTCCTCAGAAGGAGTAGAGGGCGCGGGAGGGGGGTGGGTTGTGGCGGGGGGGAACCTCCTCATTATTGAGGTATGCTGCTGCCTCACGCTTAAATCTCTCTTCGGCAGCAACAGCTCGCTTCACAGCCTCAGCTCTATGCTTGGGTAACTTCCTCATTGCGTTTTTTATCACCATCTTCTCTCCCATTTTTGCGGTCATAGTAGCCTGTGCCTTTGCGATCCTCCTCATGTCCTTGGCATAGTTGATGTCGATGGAGGAGGGAGAGGAGAGGGAGGAGGAGCTTGTGACAGGAACACTGCTCATGATGCCGGTCTGGTGTAACCTACCACGCACACCCAACTTGTCCAGCCATAATTATATCCTAGATAACAAATAAAATAGTTAACTGGTTATATATTAATACTGACCAGTCATGGTAGAGGGTATAGGTGAGAGTAGTGGTGTTAGTTGTGTTGGTGTTGATGATGGTCATTGGGATGATGGTGGTTATGGTGGAGGTGGTGGTGTTGATGATGGTGGTCATTGTGATGATGGTGGTAATGGTGGAGGTGGTGATGGTGATGATAGTGGTGTTGATGATGGTGGTCATTGTGATGATGGTGATTATGGTGGAGGAGATGGTGATAGTGGTGGTGATGATAGTGGTGTTGATGGTGATGATGGTGGTCATTGTGATGATGGTGGTTAAGGTGGAGATGGTGATGGTGATGATAGTGGTGATGATGGTGGTCATTGTGATGATGGAGGTTATGGTGGAGGTGGTGATGGTGATGATAGTGGTCATTGTGATGATGGTGGTTATGGTGGAGGTGGTGATGGTGATGATAGTAGTGTTGATGGTGATGATGGTGGTCATTGTGATGATGGTGGTTATGGTGAAGGTGGTGATGGTGATGATAGTGGTGTTGATGGTGATGATGGTGGTCATTGTGATGATGGTGGAGGAGGTGATGGTGATGATAGTGGTGATGATAGTGGCCATTGAGATGATGGTGGTTATGGTGATAGTGATAGTGGTGGTGATGGTGATGATAGTGGTCATTGTGATGATGGTGGTTATTGTGGAGGTGGTGATGGTGATGATAGTGATGTTGATGGTGGTCATTGTGATGATGGTGGTTATGGTGGAGGTGGTGATAGTGATAGTGGTGGTGATGGTTGATGGTGATGATGGTGGTTATGGTGGAGGAGGTGATGGTGATGATAGTGGTGTTGATGGTGATGATGGTGATGATAGTGGTCATTGTGGAGGTGATGATAGTGGTGGAGATGGTGATGGTGGTAGTGGGGGTTATGGTGGAGGTGGTGATGGTCATGATAGTGGTCATTGTGATGATAGTGGTTATGGTGGAGGTGGTGATGGTAATGATAGTGGTGTTGATGGTGATGATGGTGGTCATTGTGATGATGGTGGTTATGGTGGAGGAGGTGATGGTGATGATAGTGGTCATTGTGATGATGGTGGTTATGGAGGAGGAGGTGATGGTGATGATAGTGGTGTTGATGGTGATGATGGTGGTCATTGTGGAGGTGATGATAGTGGTGGAGATGGTGATGGTGGTTGTGGGAGTGATGATGGTGGTTATGATGGAGGTGGTGATGGTGGTGGTGGTGGTAGTGAGGGTGATGATGGTGGTGAAGGTAGTGATGGTGGTGGTTGTGGAAGTGATGGTGATACTGTTGGTGGTGGTGATGGTGGTGATGGTTATAGTGAAGGGGTGGTGGTGGTGATAGTAGGTAGTGAAAAGAGCTAGTCGGAGGGACGCGATGGAAGGCAAAGAGAGGGAGGTGAGGGAAGCTAGTGAGAGGGAGGTGAGGGAAGCTAGTGAGAGGGAGGTGAGGGAAGCTAGTGAGAGGGAGGAGAGGGTGATGGAGCGAAGTACAGTTAATGACGTCAAGACCTGTGCGGAAGCTCAGGTCAGGTATTCTGCAGTACCCAGAGTGTCAGGTATACTACAGTACCCAGAGTGTCAGGTATACTACAGTACCCAGAGTGTCAGGTATACTACAGTACCCAGAGTGTCAGGTATACTACAGTACCCAGAGTGTCAGGTATACTACAGTACCCAGAGTGTCAGGTATACTACAGTACCCAGAGTGTCAGGTATACTACAGTACCCAGAGTGAGTGTCAGGTATACTACAGTACCGAGAGTGAGTGTCAGGTATACTACAGTAACCAGAGTGAGTGTCAGGTATACTACAGGACTCAGAGTGAGTGTCAGGTATACTACAGGACCCAGAGTGAGTGTCAGGTATACTACAAGACCCAGAGTGAGTGTCAGGTATACTACAGGACCCAGAGTGAGTGTCAGGTATACTACAGGACCCAGAGTGAGTGTCAGGTATACTACAAGACCCAGAGTGAGTGTCAGGTATACTACAGTACCCAGAGTGAGTGTCAGGTATACTACAGTACCCAGAGTGTCAGGTATACTACAATACCCAGAGTGAGTGTCAGGTATACTACAGGACCCAGAGTGAGTGTCAGGTATGCTACAGTACCCAGAGTGTCAGGTATACTACAGGACCCAGAGTGTCAGGTATACTACAAGACCCAGAGTGAGTGTCAGGTATACTACAGTACCCAGAGTGTCAGGTATACTACAATACCCAGAGTGAGTGTCAGGTATGCTACAGTACCCAGAGTGTCAGGTATACTACAGTACCCAGAGTGAGTTTCAGGTATGCTACTGGACCCAGAGTGAGTGTCAGGTATACTATAGTACCCAGAGTGTCAGGTATACTACAGTACCCAGAGTGAGTGTCAGGTATGCTACAGTACCCAGAGTGTCAGGTATACTACAGTACCCAGAGTGAGTGTCAGGTATGCTACAGTACCCAGAGTGTCAGGTATACTGCAGGACCCAGAGTGAGTGTCTGGTATACTACAGAACCCAGAGTGAGTGTCAGGTATACTACAAGACCCAGAGTGGGTGTCAGGTATACTACAGTACCCAGAGTGTCAGGTATACTGCAGTACCCAGAGTGAGTGTCAGGTATGCTACAGTACCCAGAGTGTCAGGTATACTACAGTACCCAGAGTGAGTTTCAGGTATGCTACTGGACCCAGAGTGAGTGTCAGGTATACTACAGTACCCAGAGTGTCAGGTATACTACAGTACCCAGAGTGAGTGTCAGGTATACTACAGGACCTAGAGTGAGTATCAGGTATACTACAGTACCCAGAATGAGTGTCAGGTATACTACAGGACCCAGAGTGAGTGTCAGGTATACTACAGTACCCAGAGTGAGTGTCAGGTATACTACAGTACTCAGAGTGAGTGTCAGGTATACTACAGGACCCAGAGTGTCATGTATACTACAGTACCCAGAGTGAGTGTCAGGTATACTACAGGACCCAGAGTGAGTGTCAGGTATACTACAGGACACAGAGTGAGTGTCAGGTATACTACAGTACCCAGAGTGAGTGTCAGGTATACTACAGTACCCAAAGTGAGTGTCAGGTATACTACAGTACCCGGAGGGAGTGTTAGGTATACTACAATACCCAGAGTGTCAGGTATACTCCGGTACCTTGAGGGAGTGTCAGGTATACTACAGTACCCAGAGTGTCAGGTATACTACATTACCCAGAGATAGTTTCAGGTATACTACATTACCCAGAGTGAGTGTCAGGTATACTACAGTACCCAGAGTGAGTGTCAGGTATACTACAGGACCCAGAGTGAGTGTCAGGTATATTACAGGACCTAGAGTGAGTGTCAGGTATACTACAGTACCAAGAGTGAGTGTCAGGTATACTACAGTACCCAGAGTGAGTGTCAGGAAGTGTAGTGAAGATGGTTACTGTGATGACGACATTATATAGTGAAGATGGTTGCTGTGATGAAGACTGTGTATAGTGAAGATGGTTACAGTGGTGAAGACTGTGTGTAGTGAAGATGGTTACTGTGATGAAGACAGTGTATAGTGTAGATGGTTACTGTGATGAAGACTGTGTGTAGTGAAGATGGTTACTGTGATGAAGACTGTGTATAGTGAATATGGTTAATGTGATGAAGACTGTGTATAGTGAAGATGGTTACTGTGATGAAGGCTGTATATAGTGAAGATGGTTACTGTGATGAAGACTGTGTGTAGTGAAGATAGTTACTGTGATGAAGACTGTGTGTAGTGAAGATGGTTACTGTGATGAAGACAGTGTGTAGTGAAGATGGTTACTGTGATGAAGACTCTGTATAGTGAAGATGGTTACTGTGATGAAGGCTGTGTATAGTTAAGATGGTTACTGTGATGAAGACTGTGTGTAGTGAAGATAGTTACAGTGATGAAGACTGTGTGTAGTGAAGATAGTTACTGTGATGAAGACTGTGTATAGTGAAGATGGTTACTGTGATGAAGACTGTGTATAGTGAAGATAGTTACTGTGATGAAGACAGTGTGTAGTGAAGAGGGTTACTGTGATGAAACTGTGTATAGTGAAGATGGTTACTGTGATGAAGATGGTTACTGTGATGAAGACAGTGTATAGTGAAGATGGTTACAGTGATGAAGACTGTGTGTAGTGAAGATTTGATCTCCATCACCCGAACACAGGATACTCCATCTTGTTTAATGTATATTACACACACACACACACACACACACACACACACACACACATACAGTACCGCACATGAGACTGCTATACAAACTTGAGAGGCAGGCAGGAGCATGCGGAAAGTCCCTAGTATAGGTGAAGAACTACCTAACAGGAAGGAGCCAGAGGGTAATGGTAAGGGGCGAGAAGTCGGACTGGCAAACAGTAACAAGTGGAGTACCTGAAGAGGGAGTACACTCCCTCCGGGTACTGTAGTATACCTGACACTCACTCTGGGTACTGTAGTATACCTGACACTCACTCTGGGTACTGTAGTATAAGTGACACTCACTCTGGGTCCTGTAGTATACCTGACACTTACTCTGGGTCCTGTAGTATACCTGGGTCCGGTAGTATACCTGTAGTATATCATCACAGTAACCATCTTCACTATACACAGTCTTCATCACAGTAACCATCTTCCAGGCTTAAGAGAGGGAAGCAGAGGCTCAAGTGAGGGGATGCAGAGGCACAAGAGAGGAATGCAGAGGCTCTTGAGAGTGATGCAGAGGCTCAAGAGAGGGATGCATAGGCTTAAGATAGTGATGCAAAGGCTCAAGAGAGGGATGCAGGAGAGAATATGCAGGATGCATATTAGTCTCTGCATAACTCTTTTTAGCCTCTGCATCACTCTCTTGAGCCTCTGCATCACTCTCTTCGGCCTCTGCATCACTCTCTTGAGCCTCTGCAACACTCTCTTCAGCCTCTGCATCACTCTCTTAAGCCTCTGCATCACTCTCTTTGGCCTCTGCATCACTCTCTTAAGCCTCTGCTTCCTTTTCTTGATCCTCTGCATCACTCTCATGAGCCTCTGGATCCCTCTCATAAGCCTCTGCATCACTCTCTTGAGCCTCTGCATCCCTCTCTTAAGCCTCTGCATCACACTTTTGAGAGTAATTTCTAATTCTAATGAAAACACTTTGATTTTTATCATTTGTATTGGAAACAACATTGTCATATGTCTTTTCTTGGATCTAAATAATACGAAACCTCGCTCTATGATTTGAAGTTAAAACCCTCAAATTTGGTAAAATAGTGACTTTTTTTTACGTTTTTTATGAAGTGTGATTTTACGTAAATTTATTCGTTTTTACCAATATTTCGATACTACTTCATATTTTCCTACGATATTTGGCCTTCATATCTCAGAATTTCGCAAATTTTGCATTTTTAAGAAAGTTTCTTACATTTTGTTTCGTACTAAAAATCATCGAATTTAGCAATATTTTGACGTTTATCATCCCCATTTCCTTTATGTGATTTAAACAAAATATCATCGAATTAGGCAATATTTTGCCATTTTTCCACGTTTTTGAGAATTTTCAGTTTATTGGTATTAATTCATTAAATATACGATAAAAATCATGCAAACACATAATTGATTAGATATTAACCTTAAATACTTAATTTTCAATCATCTATTTGTTTCTCGTTAAAATACTGAGTAAGATATTGAAAAGGGGAGAAGTTCTGTTTTTATTGCATATATCGACGTTTCAGCCGGAATAGAGCGGTTTTACGTGTACATCTTCCATCGGTAATATAAGAGGAAAATCAGGAACATTTTAGTTAATTCTAATGAAAACACATTGATTTTTTTCATTTGTATTGGAAACAACATTGTCATATGTCTTTTCTTCGATCTAAATAATACGAAACCTCGCTTTATGATTCGAAGTTAAAATCCTCAAATTTGGTATAATAGTGACTTTTTTCACGTTTTTCATGATATTACGTATATTTATTCATTTTTACCAATATTTCGATAATATTTCATGTAGTATCACGACATGTGATTTTGCCTTCAAATCTAAGAATTTCGCATAATATTGCATTTTAAGCAAGTTTTCTTGAATTTTGTTTCGTACTAAAAATCATCAAATTTAGTAATATTTTGACGTTTATCATCCCCCTTTTCCTTCATGTGATATAAACAAAATATCATCGAATTAGGCAATATTTTGCTGTTTTTAAACGTTTTTGTAAATTTTCAGTTTATTGTTATTAATTCATTAAATATACAACAAAAATGATGCAAACACATAATTGATAAGAAATTAACCTTAAATACTTAATTTTCAATCATCTGTTTGTTTCTCGTTAAAATACTGAGTAAGATATTGAAAAGGGGGGAAGTTCCTTTCTATTGCATATATCGACGTTTCAGCCGGAATAGAGCGGTTTTACGTGTACATCTTCCATCGGTAATATAAGAGGAAAATCAGGAACATTTTAGTTAACTCTAATGAAAACACATTGATTTTTATCATTTGTATTGGAAACAACATTGTCATATGTCTTTTCTTCGATTTAAATAATACGAAACCTCGCTTTATGATTCGAAGGTAAAATCCTCAAATTTGGTATAATAGTGACTTTTTTCACGTTTTTCATGATATTACGTATATATATTCATTTTTACCAATATTTCGATACTATTTCATGTAGTATCACGATATGTGATTTTGCCTTCATATATAAGAATTTCGCATAATATTACATTTTAAGCAAGATTTCTTGAATTTTGTTTCGTACTAAAAATCATCAAATTTAGTAATATTTTGACGTTTATCATCCCCCTTTTCCTTTATGTGATATAAACAAAATATCATCGAATTAGGCAATATTTTGCTGTTTATCCACGTTTTTGTGAATTTTCAGTTTATTGTTATTAATTCAATAAATATACGATAAAAATGATGCAAACACATAATTGATTAGAAATTAACCTTAAATACTTTATTTTCAATCATCTATTTGTTTTTCGTTAAAATACTGAGTAAGATATTGAAAAGGGGAGAAGTTCGGTTTTATTGCATATATCGACGTTTCAGCCGGAATGGAGCGGTTTTACGTGTACATCTTCCATCGGTAATATAAATGGAAAATCAGGAACATTTTAGTTAATTCTAATGAAAACACATTGATTTTTATCTTTTGTATTGGAAACAACATTGATTTTTATCATTTGTATTGGAAACAACATTGTCATATGTCTTTTCTTGGATCTAAATAATACGAAATCTCGCTTTATGATTCGCAGTTAAAATTCTCAAATATGGTAAAATAGTGACTTTTTTCACGTTTTTTATGTAGTGTTATTTTACGTAAATATATTCGTTTTACCAATATTTCGATACTACTTCATGTTTTCTCACGGTTAGTGATTTGGCCTTCATATCTCAGAATTTCACAAATTTTGCATTTTTAAGCAAGTTACGTGCATTTTGTTTTGTACTAAAAATCATCGAATTTAGCAATATTTTGAGGTTCATCATCCCCTTTTCCTTTATGTGATTTAAACAAAATATCATCGAATTAGGCAATATTTTGCTGTTTTTTCACGTTTTTGTGAATTTTCCCTCTCTCTTTTTTTTTCTTTTTTCTTTTCTCTCTGCATCCCTCTCTTTATCCTCTGCATCACTCTCTTGAGCCTCTGCATCATTCTCTTGAGCCTCTGCATCCCTCTCTTAAGCCTCTACATCATTCTCTTCAGCCTATGCATCAATCTCTTGTGCCTCTGAATCACTCTCTTAAGCCTCTGCATCTCTCTCTTCACCCTCTGCATCCCTCTCTGGAGCCTCAGCATCCCTCTCTTGAGCCTCTGCAGCACTCTCTTGAGCCTCTGCATCCCTCTCTTAAGCCTCTGCATCACTCTATTGAGCCTCTGCATCCCACTCTTGAACTCCTGCATCCCTCTCATGAGCCTCTGCATCCTTCTCTTGAGCCTTTGCATCACTCTCTTAAGCCTATGCATCCCTCTCTTTAGCCTCTGCATCCCTCTCTTAAACCTCTGCATCCCTCTCATGAGCCTTTGCATCACTCTCTTAAGCCTCTGCAACTCTCTCTGGAGGCTCTTCATCACTGTCAAGAGCCTCTGCGTCCCTCTCTTGTGCCTCTGCTTCCCACTCATGAGCCTCTGCATCTGTCTTTTAAGCCTCTGCATCACTCTCTTAAGCCTCTGCATCACTCTCGTAAGCCTCTGAATCACTCTCTTGAGCCTCGGCATCACTCTCTTGAGCTCCTGTATCCATCTCTTGAGCCTCAGCATCCCTCTCATGAGCCTCTGCATCCCTCTCTTGAGCCTTTGCATCACTCTCTTAAGCCTCTGCATCCCTCTCTTGAGCCTCTGCATCACTCTCGTAAGCCTCTGAATCACTCTCTTGAGCCTCGGCATCACTCTCTTGAGCTCCTGACTCCATCTCTTGAGCCTCAGCATCCCTCTCATGAGCCTCTGCATCCCTCTCTTGAGCCTTTGCATCACTCTCTTGAGCCTCGGCATGCTGGAGGCCCCTGCCAGTGTGTTTAAATTCATTAAATATACGATAAAAATGATGCATACACATAATTGATTAGAAATTAACCTTAAACACTCCATTTTCAGTGAACTATTTGTTTCTCGTTAAAATACTGAGTAAGATATTGGAAAGGGGAGAAGTTCTGTTTTTATTGCATATATCGACGTTTCAGCCGGATTAGAGCGGTTTTACGTGTACATCTTACATCGGTAATATAAACGGAAAATCCGGAACATTTTAGTTAATTCTAATGAAAACACTTTGATTTTTATCATTTGTATTTGAAACAACATTGTCATATGTCTTTTCTAGGATCTAAATAATGCGAAACCTCGCTCTATGATTTGAAGTTAAAATCCTCAAATATGGTAATATAGTGACTTTTTCACGTTATTTATGTAATGTGATTTTACGTATATATATTCGTTTTTACCAATATTTCGATACTACTTCATGTTTTCTCACGATATGTGATTTGGCCTTCAAATCTCAGAATTTCGCAAATTTTGCATTTTAAGCAAGTTTTCTTACATTTTGTTTTGTACTAAAAATCATCGAATTTATCAATATTTTGACCTTTATCATCCCCTTTTCCTTTATGTGATTTAAACAAAATATCGAATTAGGCCGTTTTTCCACGTTTTTGTGAATTTTCAGTTTATTGTTATTAATTCAATAAATATACGATAAAAATGATGCAAACACATAATTGATTAGAAATTAACCTTAAATACTTTATTTTCAATCATCTATTTGTTTTTCGTTAAAATACTGAGTAAGATATTGAAAAGGGGAGAAGTTCGGTTTTATTGCATATATCGACGTTTCAGCCGGAATGGAGCGGTTTTACGTGTAATACTTCCATCGGTAATATAAACGGAAAATCAGGAACCTTTTAGTTAATTCTAATGAAAACACATTGATTTTTATCATTTGTATTGGAAACAACATTGATTTTTATCATTTGTATTGGAAACAACATTGTCATATGTCTTTTCTTGGATCTAAATAATACGAAATCTCGCTTTATGATTCGCAGTTAAAATTCTCAAATATGGTAAAATAGTGACTTTTTTCACGTTTTTTATGTAGTGTGATTTTACGTAAATATGTTCGTTTTACCAATATTTCGATACTACTTCATGTTTTCTCACGGTTAGTGATTTGGCCTTCATATCTCAGAATTTCACAAATTTTGCATTTTTAAGCAAGTTTCTTGCATTTTGTTTTGTACTAAAAATCATCGAATTTAGCAATATTTTGAGGTTCATCATCCCCTTTTCCTATATGTGATTTAAACAAAATATCATCGAATTAGGCAATATTTTGCTGTTTTTTCACGTTTTTGTGAATTTTCCGTTCATTGTTATTAATTCATTAAATATACGATAAAAATGATGCAAACATATAATTGATTAGAAATTAGTCTTAAATACTTCATTTTCAATCATCTATTTGTTTCTCTTTAAAATACTGAGTAAGATATTGAAAAGGGGAGAAGTTTGTTTTTTATTGCATATATCGACGTTTCAGCCGGATTAGAGTGGTTTTACGTGTACATCTTCCATCGGTAATATAAACGGAAAATCAGGAACATTTTAGTTAATTCTAATGAAAACACATTGATTTTTATCATTTGTATTGGAAACAACATTGTCATATGTCTTTTCTTGGATCATCTTTTTGGTCTTTTCTAAAATCATCGAATTTAGCAATATTTTGAGGTTCATCATCCCCTTTTCCTTTATGTGATTTAAACAAAATATGATCGAATTAGGCAATATTTTGCTGTTTTTTCACGTTTTTGTGAATTTTCCCTCTCTCTTTTTTTTCTTTTTTCTTTTCTCTCTGCATCCCTCTCTTTATCGTCTGCATCACTCTCTTGAGCCTCTGCATCATTCTCTTGAGCCTCTGCATCCCTCTCTTAAGCCTCTACATCATTCTCTTCAGCCTATGCATCAATCTCTTGTGCCTCTGAATCACTCTCTTAAGCCTCTGCATCTCTCTCTTCACCCTCTGCATCCCTCTCTGGAGCCTCAGCATCCCTCTCTTGAGCCTCTGCAGCACTCTCTTGAGCCTCTGCATCCCTCTCTTAAGCCTCTGCATCCCTCTCTTAAGCCTCTGCATCATTCTATTGAGCCTCTGCATCCCACTCTTGAACTCCTGCATCCCTCTCATGAGCCTCTGCATCCTTCTCTTGAGCCTTTGCATCACTCTCTTAAGCCTATGCATCCCTCTCTTTAGCCTCTGCATCCCTCTCTTAAACCTCTGCATCCCTCTCTTGAGCCTTTGCATCACTCTCTTAAGCCTCTGCAACTCTCTCTGGAGGCTCTTCATCACTGTCAAGAGCCTCTGCGTCCCTATCTTGTGCCTCTGCATCCCACTCATGAGCCTCTGCATCCGTCTTTTAAGCCTCTGCATCACTCTCTTAAGCCTCTGCATCACTCTCGTAAGCCTCTGAATCACTCTCTTGAGCCTCGGCATCACTCTCTTGAGCTGCTGTATCCATTTCTTGAGCCTCAGCATCCCTCTCATGAGCCTCTGCATCCCTCTCTTGAGCCTTTGCATCACTCTCTTAAGCCTCTGCATCCCTCTCTTGAGCCTCTGCATCACTCTCGTAAGCCTCTGAATCACTCTCTTGAGCCTCGGCATCACTCTCTTGAGCTCCTGACTCCATCTCTTGAGCCTCAGCATCCCCCCAGCAAACAATTTTAGGTTGCCACAACATATCTGGAAAGTATTTGAAAGTATTGGAAACGTTTGTTTTATCGTATCAGATACGATATTGTGTGTGGACTTAAATAGGTTTCCAAAACTTATAACCAAGACATATGTATCTAACACTAATTTGAGATGTTGTGGCAACTTACACTCCTAACATGAGTCATTCATAATCCATTCATACACCAATATGAATCTCTTGTGAAAGGTTTGAGCCTTATCTGAACCCTTTTCACATCTTTGTGTTTAAAGTTAAATTTCTTGAAATTAAATTATTTTATATTATATTATATTATTTTTATTATATTTTATTTTATAATTTATTATTATTTTTCTTATATTTTTTTATATTATATTAGTGTTTTCAATTTAAATATTAAAACCAATTTAAGGGTAAAAAAATCAAATAATTTATATTTCTTTTATTATTTACTAACAAATCAGCAAAAATACAAAAACATATGACCTATATAATTATATATATAATATATATATAAATAATTTATATAATATATATATATATATATATATATATATATATATATTATATATATATATATATATATATATATATATATATATATATATATATATATATATATATATATATATATATATATATATTACACTATATATATTACAGCAACTATATAATTATATTACAGCAATATATATATTACACTATATATATATATATATATATATATATATATATATACTATATATATATATATATATATATATATATATATATATATATATATATATATATATATATAGTGTAATACATAAGAATGTAGTGTAATAGTATATATATTATATATTATATATATATATATTTATATATATATATTTATATATATATATATATTTATATATTTATATATATATATATATATATATATATATATATATATATATATATATATATATATATATATATATATATATAGTGTAATACATAAGAATGTAGTGTAATAGTATATATATTATATATTATATATATATATATTTATATATAAATAATATATTTATATATAAATAATATATTTATATATAAATAATATATATATATAAATAATATATATATATATAAATAATATATATATAAATAATATATATATATGTCCACCTTATATATATAATATATATATATGGTGGACCAAGCTCCACCAGGGCTAAAGCACAAAGTGATATAGATGTGATAGAGAAACTAGGTCAAATGGAGGAGTAGGTCTGTATATTAAACAGCACCTGACGTGCACAGAGCTACTAAACTCAATGTGGTGGTAGAGTGGTGGGGGGGGGGAAACATTGCAGAAAAAAACAAAAATACAATTTTGTCAACAAAACAGCATTGTTTAAAATAGAAGACATGGGTTGTCATTTTGGGGGTAAGGTAGGTTACATTGAGTTAATTAGTTAGTACTTAGTTTTTATCTTAAACTGGTTGGGAGAGGTACAGTGTTGCTGTGCTGGTGAAAGAACACCTAAAGGTAAATTAAATAATGATTGCGAATCCACAAGAAGTTGACATAATATCGCTAGAGATCTGCAATCAGGATGATAAACTTTCCTTAAAGAATTTGACAAACACTTGCTGATAGGACATGAAGTAAATGAAATGTATGTCAAGTTTTGTGAAATATATGATAAAAGCACAACAAAATTTGTACCAAAGGAGAGATGCAGAACTAGGAAAAGGGGTTTGTTCAACAGAAATTGCGAGAGGGCCTGAGACCCAAACACACACAAATGGAATCAATATATAGCAAGAGGCCAAACCCCCAAACATACAAGCGATGCAAAGATGCGAGAAACAGCAGCAGCATTAAGGAGAGGGACTTAAGGACCATAAATAAAGTGTGAAAATAAACTCGAGTAAATTTTTTTAACTACTCTCGACAGTGAAGAAAAACAAATATTCAGACGATTTGTGTTAGAATCATTAATCTTACACTTTCGGTCATATTCAACAACACAAATACATACACACACATTCCTGTTGCTGTAGCAAGTGAAGAATTACACACACAGATCACAATAACGTGATGCATCAAATGAACAAATCCACAAGGGCCGTGACGAGGATTCGAACCTGCGTCCGGGAGCATCCCAGACACTGCCTTAATCGACTGAGCTACAACAGGGTAAAAGGGTTGAAACCGAAGTTCTACTGAACTTACTGGATCCCATAGCCTCTCCGAGGCACAAACCAGGCTTTTACACAACCCCCCCCCCCTGCACCCGAGCTATGTCAACAGGCCGTTCTCCCTCTTCGCCCTTCCGAATGCACCATATCAGTAAATTTTTTAATAATCTTTTAAAAATAGTAAATGCCACTATTTTTGCAAAATTATTACGAGATCTATTATTCTATAGAATAATGCATATAAATGCATATATGCATATAAATACAAAACATAAATACAAAACAAGTAAATGTAAATAATTTTACCTTGCACCTAGATCCACCAAGCCTGTATGGCGCGCGTTTCAGTACTTCGGAAATCTAGAACTATCTTGAATCTCTAATCTGCAATGAAACAATACATATTATTGCACTTACCAAAACATGGATGAATGTAGAAAATACAGAACTATTAGCTGAATATCAAATAAATGGATTTAATCTATTTCACACAGATAGATATATTACACCGTGTATATTAGGTAATACCTAACATACACGCCTCCACACACACTACATTTGAAATGTAGTCTCAAAAAGACTACATTTCAACAGCAAAGATTACTCCATAAAAAAATAATTAAATTATTGACCAACATGAGAGAGGGTTAGCCAACATGAGAGGGTTGTGTTGATTGCCTAAAAATATTTAAATTGTGTAATGTATTGAATGGCATTTTTCAAGTTACAACATTTTTTAAATTACTGAACTAGGTTCTAGGCTTTGCTAGGCTTAATTCAATTATTACAGATAAGCCTAACCTAGCCTAGAACCCAGTGGGTTTTCTTCCTATTGGGGAGTGTTGTACATGCCTCGCCTCCACATACACACTAGCACAGCCAGGCCTCGCCTCCACATACACACTAGCACAGCCAGGCCTCGCCTCCACATACACACTAGCACAGCCAGGCCTCGCCTCCACATACACCAGCACTGCCAGGCCTCGCCTCCACATACACCAGCACTGCCAGGCCTCGCCTCCACATACACACTAGCACAGCCAGGCCTCGCCTCCACATACACACTAGCACAGCCAGGCCTCGCCTCCACATACACACTAGCACAGCCAGGCCTCGCCTCCACATACACCAGCACTGCCAGGCCTCGCCTCCACATACACCAGCACTGCCAGGCCTCGCCTCCACATACACACTAGCACAGCCAGGCCTCGCCTCCACATACACACTAGCACAGCCAGGCCTCGCCTCCACATACACACTAGCACAGCCAGGCCTCGCCTCCACATACACACTAGCACAGCCAGGCCTCGCCTCCACATACACCAGCACTGCCAGGCCTCGCCTCCACATACACCAGCACTGCCAGGCCTCGCCTCCACATACTCACCAGCACAGCCAGGCCTCGCCTCCACATACACCAGCACTGCCAGGCCTCGCCTCGCCTCCACATACACCAGCACTGCCAGGCCTCGCCTCCACATTTAAACCAACCAAGCCCACAAATACGTTAACATGGACCAGCATTACACCGTCTAACATACTCTGTCAGATGTAACAACTAAATTTGTGAATTCAAGACCAAATCTATTGTATAACACAGTGTTAGTACGAGAAAAACATTACTTACATTCGAAGCCGTGTTTTAAAATGGCGGCGGTCTTGTACTGACGCTCCAAACTGTGTGTTCGTTTGCGTATGATGAACGTGTGACAATTTACTACAACAATTATTTAATTATTCTTATTCTTTATTTTAATATTTTTAGGGTACATGAAATTTCAAACTTATTTGCACACAATAATATAATTGCATTGTCATAACCTTTATATATTACGGAAAATACGATGACATGAACGAAGTCAAAGTGAAGTTGAAGTCAAAGTCATTCGCCGAACGTATTAGTCATTTTTTTTCTCCCAAACGATAGGGGTAACAAATCCACAGAGAATATAAGTGTACAGTAAAGTCAATTTTATTCAGGAAAGTACATACATAGTTGATTTACAAACATAATGTTGGATTTATAGATAGAGCTAGTGCATACAATACCTAAAGCCACTATAGTAGGCATATAGCATTTCAGGCAACCGGGCAGTATATATGGACCCCTTACTCAAATCTCTGAATATGTTAGATATTAAGTCCCTGCACATACTCTCATGTGTATTTTATATATATAAAACGCTGCACTGTAATGTCAATCCTGACCTTAAAAGCTTCCTAGAAGGTTGTAACAGATCCCATGAGCACCACACCAGAAACAAATACCTATTTGATATTCCAAGAGTACGACTTAGTCAAACTAGAAATGCTTTACAAATCAAGAGACCTCGAATGTGGAATGACCTTCCCAATTATGTTAAAAACTGTACCTCTCCCAACCAGTTTAAGATAAATAAAGATAAATTTATAAGTTAAGAAAAATTCCACAAATCAACAACCCTGTTACTGACCCTGTATTTACCCAAGTCTTTCCTAAATCTAAACTTATCCAATTTATACCCATTGTTTCGTGTTCTATCTTGTGTTGACAATTTTAATACCCTATTAATATCCCCTTTGTTATATCTATTCAGGAAATTGTGGTTGATCTCGAACCCATTGATAATGTGACGACTTATACAGAATTTTGTAACTATAT
This sequence comes from Procambarus clarkii, assembly GCF_040958095.1. Taxonomy (NCBI): domain Eukaryota; kingdom Metazoa; phylum Arthropoda; class Malacostraca; order Decapoda; family Cambaridae; genus Procambarus; species Procambarus clarkii. Next base: position 800,344 of record NC_091155.1, read on the forward strand.
CATCAAGATTGTAACCAGCTTAGCTAAATGTAGTGTGGGGTTCAGTCCCTAAGCCCATATATGTGCCTCTCTAACCATTTAGGTTACAGGGCAAAAACATAAAAACAAAGGTAACTGCAGAAGGCCTATTGGCCCATACCAGGCAGCTCCTATCTATAACAGATAAACACTAAGTACTACCTAATTAACTCAATGTAACCTACCAACCTAACCCCCTATCCACCTAACCTATCCACCGCTGCCCACTGGATGGGGGGCGGTGTGCAGGACAAACATATAAATTTTGATACTAGCTCTCCACATATGTCAGTTGCTTAACACTTTAGTGCGCGCGGCGTTCTGGGCGCTCAAGCGTAAACACAAAAAAGTTTATAATCTTTTCACGCTCCTAACCTCAATTCTCAAGCTACGTTTTTCATTTTGGTATCAATGCGTTGGCAATAAAATTCTCTACAAGATCATATGCATAAAATGTCACCGAAGCATTTGGTATCCCACCACGAAGTAAATAAACACGAAGATGACTCGCCGTGACACCCAAACAGGAAGTAAATGTTCATACTCTTTCGTTTGTTGCCAGCCTCACAGTCATCCTACAACGCTCATTTTGATATCACTGAACTCGCAATAAAATTCCCCACCCAGACATATGCCTATCAATGTCTAATTATGGTATCGGGTGACCCGCACGAGTGTGGGAACTGGGCGAAGCGTTAGCCGTGATTTCAGCAGGGACGACACTGTTGGGATGCAGTGCTTTGAATGTTTATACTTATTTAACTCTCCTGACAATATTTCTGAAGCTACGTATTTCATTTTTATAGCAATGTGTTCGCAATAGAAAGTTCTATAAGAACATGGGTAGAGTTGGCCAACACAGCGTCAAATAAATTTGCGGCGAATAAAATCTTACGCGTGTTTGTACCGGTGAGCGTCAAAAGTTTTTACTTTGCTCATGTTTTTCAAGTTTATACTTGTTTCACACCGTTTTTTTTGTATAGTGTTTGGAATAAAATTCCCTACACAGACATATGCATATCAAATACAATTCCTTGGAATTCACAGCTGTAGAGATGACGGAAAACACACAACCGGAACCCGCTCTTGACACTCCAACTCACACCCGCAACACCCACAAAAAAAGTTTCTCTTGTTTCATGTATACTTACTTTAGTTTTCGTGCTACAGTTCTCATTTAGGTATCAAAATATTCCTAAGAAAATAGACTACAATACTGAAACAATCTAAGACAATTATGTGTACTTACCAAAGCAAAGACGATTGTAGTAAAATAAGTTGAGCATTTTATCTCCACTCCACCTCCTTCAGGTACTGATTCCTGAAGTTGCTCAACAGATGTTCCTAGGTGGAGTGAAGCTGATGTAGGTGGTTATTTCTTGTCCACCCAATACACCCTTTTCCTGTGATAAGTGGTGTAACAAGGTATGACGCAAAGTGGAACATCGCATGTCTTGCACGCTATACCAGTTTCCTTCCTGATACCCGACTTTGAACACACTTCACACCTGCGACGTTTGGGGATTTTTACCAGCTCATGTTTCAATTTATAGTTCAGGCGAGTCTCTGCTATAACAACACGTCGCTGTTGTCTCTTGGTTGGCAATAAACTACTGTCTGAATCGTCGCTCTCACTATTGTTTTCAAACACTAATGTGGAATATGAATTATCTTCATCAGATTCAGCTTCAGCACTAGGTGTAGACGTGAAGAGAGGGCGCCTCACACCCGACGGGCCAGGTGTTGACGGGTCAGCAGCAGGATACACAGGACCAGTGTCATGATTTATGTCTGGAGCATGAACTAGATGTGGAGATGGTGTAGTTGTTGCAGGCCACTCTGCCTTGTCAAATTTCAATAAAGACCAAATAGCAACTTCATGGAACTATAGCAGAGTTAGTTTCCTTCGATCATCTGTGTTGGCCTTGTACAATGCATGTACAATGAATTGAGTAAAGACCAAATAGCAACTTCATGGAACTAGAGCAGAGTTAGTTTCCTTCGATCATCTGTGTTGGCCTTGTACAATGCAACCACAAGTTGACATTGAATGTGAATTAACAATGAGACAAGTAAGATTTATACTAATACATTTATACTAACTCTGTTGAGCGTTGACCATTTATACATCAAATCTGTTGATGTGAGCACTTTAGTTTAGTCTGCCGTTTAAAGAAAAAAAGAGCATATCAATGGTATATCACAGAAAACGAATTTATCATAAACTCATGTATTTGTCTTATCATATTGAACTGCATTCATATTTTTAATATATAACAATATGAATATACAAATTTCTGTAAATCCCCTACCATGTTGGAATCTGTGGAAATGAATGAGCAAATGTGCTGGCTGAAGGCGCTGAAGGAAACCACATTGGTTTCATTTTGGATACAAATGTCCATGGAAATTCAAAATGGAAACTAATTATATAGTTGAACCTGCAGAGACGAGTTTAAGAATCTGTGTTGAGAGTGATGGACACAGCCTTCACAATTATACTTCAGAGAATGTAAACATCTAAGAGTCATTAGAAATATGTGTAGAATAATAAACCCTACATTGTTTGAGTTAGGGAAAACACCATTTGTGATATATAGATACTATAGCTGTTCCTAAAGATTCACCCTTTTTTGCACCAGCAAGATAACATATAAGATTTTAAGAGTTGACGAATGTTAATATTCTTGTTTGATAAACTGTGAACTTGAGACATAGTTAATAAGAACATATTAACACAACAAAATGTTTTCATAATCTTTAACACCACTTTCCAGCAACTTATATAATTTATATAAATTATTTTAGAGAATAATACATAAATTATATATTTAAACATGATATAGTGTTTAGTGGAATGTATAAGGAGTCAAATTGTGTTAAAAAGAGCAATTTTTAGAAAATTTGGAAAAATACTTTTTTCTGTTCAAATTATAACTAAATGGATTTTAAAGGTTTCACTCAGCCAATATATATCATTCACAATTTATTAATGAATTTTACAAAAAAACACCATAAATTTTATATTTAAACATGTAAAAACTATTTGTTTTACATTTGGAAGAAAATAATTGTAGAAAAACAATTTATAATTAAACCTTTGTGTTTGGATTTTTTGAGTAAAAGTTTCTCAAAGGCTTTCCTGCACCATTCTCAATGCAAATCATTCCCACACCTATGGCAAGAGATAGGCGAACGTTGTGTAGATGATTTGTGTTTGCTGGGCCTCTCATAAGCCTCCCTCTCAAGAACTACCTAACAGGAAGGAGCCAGAGGGTAATGGTAAGGGGCGAGAAGTCGGACTGGCAAACAGTAACAAGTGGAGTACCTGAAGACGGAGTACACTCCCTCCGGGTACTGTAGTATACCTGACACTCACTCTGGGTACTGTAGTATACCTGACACTCACTCTGGGTACTGTAGTATAAGTGACACTCACTCTGGGTCCTGTAGTATACCTGACACTCACTCTGGGTCCTGTAGTATACCTGGGTCCGGTAGTATACCTGTAGTATATCATCACAGTAACCATCTTCACTATACACAGTCTTCATCACAGTAACCATCTTCCAGGCTTAAGAGAGGGAAGCAAAGGCTCAAGTGAGGGGATGCAGAGGCACAAGAGAGGAATGCAGAGGCTCTTGAGAGTGATGCAGAGGCTCAAGAGAGGGATGCATAGGCTTAAGATAGTGATGCAAAGGCTCAAGAGAGGGATGCAGGAGAGAATATGCAGGATGCATATTAGTCTCTGCATAACTCTTTTTAGCCTCTGCATCACTCTCTTGAGCCTCTGCATCACTCTCTTCGGCCTCTGCATCACTCTCTTGAGCCTCTGCAACACTCTCTTCAGCCTCTGCATCACTCTCTTAAGCCTCTGCATCACTCTCTTTGGCCTCTGCATCACTCTCTTAAGCCTCTGCTTCCTTTTCTTGATCCTCTGCATCACTCTCATGAGCCTCTGGATCCTTCTCATAAGCCTCTGCATCACTCTCTTGAGCCTCTGCATCCCTCTCTTAAACCTCTGCATCACACTTTTGAGAGTAATTTCTAATTCTAATGAAAACACATTGATTTTAATCATTTGTATTGGAAACAACATTGTCATATGTCTTTTCTTGGATCTAAATAATACGAAACCTCGCTCTATGATTTGAAGTTAAAATCCTCAAATATGGTAAAATAGTGACTTTTTTCACGTTTTTTATGTAGTGTGATTTTACGTAAATATATTCGTTTTTACCAATATTTCGATACTACTTCATGTTTTCTCATGGTGAGTGATTTGGCCTTCATATCTCAGAATTTCGCAAATTTTGCATTTTTAATCAAGTTTCTTGCATTTTGTTTTGTACTAAAAATCATCGAATTTAGCAATATTTTGACGTTCATCATCCCCTTTTCCTTTATGTGATTTAAACAAAATATCATTGAATTAGGCAATATTTTGCTGTTTTTTCACGTTTTTGTGAATTTTCCGTTTATTGATATTTATTCATTAAATATACGATAAAAATGATGAAAACACATAATTGATTAGATATAAAATTACCGATGGAAGATGTACACGTAAAACCGCTCTAATCCGGCTGAAACGTCGATATATGCAATAAAAATAACTTCTCCCCTTTTCACTATCTTACTCAGTATTTTAGTGAGAAACAAATAGTTGATTGAAAATGAAGTATTTAAAGTTAATTTGTGATCAATTATGTGTTTGCATCATTTTTGTCGTATATTTATTGAATTAATAACAATAAACGGAAAATTTCATATAAACGTTGAAAAACGGTAAAATCTTGCCAAATTCGATGATATTTTGTTTAAATCACATAAAGGAAAAGGAGATGATAAACGTGAAAATATTGCTAAATTCGATAATTTTTCGTACGAAACAAAATGCAAGAAAACTTGCTTAAAATGCAATATTATGCGAAATTCTGAGATTTGAAGGCCAAATCACTTATCGTGATACTATTAGAAATAGTATCGAAATATTGGTAAAAACGAATATATTTACGTAATATCAAATTATATGGAAAACGTAAAAAAAGTCACTATTATACCAAATTTGAGGATTTTAACTTCGAATCATAAAGCGGGGTTTCGTATTATTTAGATCCAAGAAAAGATATATGACAATGTTGTTTCGAATACAAATGATAAAAATCAATGTGTTTTCATTAGAATTAACTAAAATGTTCCTGATTTTCCGTTTATATTACCGATGGAAGATGTACACGAAAAACCGCTCTATTCCGGCTGAAAAATCGATATATGCAATAAAAACCGAACTTCTCCCCTTTTCAATATCCTACTCAGTATTTTAACGAGAAACAAATAGATGATTGAAAATAAAGTATTTAAGGTTATTATCTAATCAAGTTATTATCTGAGCAGCAGTGAGCAGCGTTTTGTAAGAGAGCAGCTGTTGGCTTGTCGGGAAGAGGGCCACGCAGTCTGCGTCCGAGTTTATATAACCTCGGCTCGGTATTTTAACGAGAAACAAATAGTTGATTGAAAATTAAGTGTTTAAGGTTAATTTCTAATCAATTATGTGTTTGCATCATTTTTATTGAATATTTAATGAATTAATAACAATAAACTGAAAATTCAGAAAAACGTGGAAAAACGGCAAAATATTGCCTAATTCGATGATATTTTGATTAAATCACATAATGGAAAAGGGGATGATAAACGTCAAAATATTGCTAAATTCGATGATTTTTAGTACGAAACAAAATGCAAAAAAACTTGCTTAAAAAGCAATATTATGCGAAATTCTGAGATATGAAGGCCATATCACATATCGTGATGGGGGGGTGGACAGGCCTCCTCCCGATTGTGCTTCAAATAACAGCCACCTACTGGAGAAAAACCAGTGCCCTATAACACCGAGGGTCACCTTCCCCTCTAGATCACTCTCTCGGGCCTCTGCATCACGCTCATACTCCTCTGCATCACTCTCTTGAGCCTCAGCATCACTCTCTTGAGCCTCTGCATCACTCTCTAGACCCTCTGCATCACTCTCTTTATCCTATGCATCACTCTCTTGAGCCTCTGCATCACTCTCCTCAGCCTCTGCATCACTCTCTTGAACCTCTGCATCACTCTCTTGAGCCTCTACATCACTCTCTTGAACCTCTGCATCACTCTCTTAAGCCTCTGCATCCCTCTCTTGATCGTCTGCATCACTCCCTTGAGCCTCTGCATCATTCTCCTGAGCCTCTGCATCCCTCTCTTAAGCCTCTACATCATTCTCTTGAGCCTCTGCATAACTCTCTTCAGCCTCTGCATAAATCTCTGGAGCCTCTGCATCCCTCTCTGGAGCCTCAGCATCCCTCTCTTGAGCCTCTACAGCACTCTCTTTAGCCTCTTCATCATTCTCTTGAGCCTCTGCATCCCTCTCCTAACCCTCTGCATCACTCTCTTGAGCCTCTGCATCCCTCTCTTAAGCCTCTGCATCACTCTCTTGAGCCTCTGCATCCCTCTCTTGAACTCCTGCATCCCTCTCATGAGCCTCTGCATCCCTCTCGTGAGCATTTGCATCACTCTCCCAAGCCTATGCATCCCGCTCTTGAGCCTCTCGATCACTCCCACGAGCCTCTGCATCCCTCTCTTGTGCCTCTGCATCCCCTCTCTTGAGCCTTTGCATCCCTCACTTGAGCCTCTGCATCCCTCTCTTAAGCCTCTGCATCACTCTCTTAAGCCTCTGCATCACTCTCTTGAGCCTCTGCATCATTCTCCTAACCCTCTGCATCACTCTCATGAGCCTCTGCATAACTCTCTTGAGCCTCTGCATCATTCTCCTAACCCTCTGCATCACTCTCATGAGCCTCTGCATAACTCTCTTGAGCCTTTGCATCACTCTCTTAAGCCTCTGATTCCCTCTCTTTGTCGTCTGCATCACTCTCTTAAGCCTCTGCATCACTCTCTTCAGCCTCTGCTTCACTCTCTTAAGCCTCTGTATCACTCCCTTGAGCCTCTGCATCATTCTCTTAAACCTCTGCATCCCTCTCTTAAGCCTCTACATCATTCTCTTGAGCCTCTGCATAACTCTCTTTAGCTTCTGAGTCACTCTCTTAAGCCTCTGCATCACTCTCTTGAGCCTCTACATCACTCTCTTCAGCCTCTGCATAACTCTCTGGAGCCGCTGCATCCCTCTCTGGAGCCTCAGCATCCCTCTCTTGAGCCTCTACAGCACTCCCTTTAGCCTCTTCATCATTCTCTTGAGCCTCTGCATCCCTCACTTGAGCCTTTGCATCACTATCTTAAGCCTATGCAGAGGCTCAAGAGAGGAATGCAGAGGCTCAAGAGAGGGAAGCAGAGGCTCAAGTGAAGGGATGCAGAGGCACAAGAGAGGAATGCAGAGGCTCTTGAGAGTGATGCAAAGGCTCAAGAGAGGGATGCAGGAGTTCAAGAGAGGGATGCAGAGGCTCAAGAGAGTGATGCAGAGGCTTAAGAGAGGGATGCAGAGGCTCAAGTGAGTGAAGCAGAGCCTTAGGAGAGGGATGCAGAGGCACAAGAAAATGATGAAGAGGCTCAAGAGAGTGCTGCTGAGGCTCAAGAGAGGGGTGCTGAGGCTCCAGAGAGGGATGCATAGGCTCCAGAGAGTGATGCAGAGGCTGAAGTGAGAGATGCAGAGGCTTAAGAGAGTGACGCAGAGGCTCTTAGAGAGTGATGCAGAGGCTTAAGAGAGTGACTCAGAAGCTCAAGAGAGTTATGCAGAGGCTCAAGAGAATGATGTAGAGGCTTAAGAGAAGGATGCAGAGGCTCAAGAGAATGATGCAGAGGCTCAAGGGAGTGATGCAGAGGCTTAAGAGAGTGAAACAGAGGCTGAAGAGAGTGATGCAGAGGCTTAAGAGAGTGATGCAGAGGCTTAAGAGAGTGATGCAGACGATAAAGAGAGGGAATCAGAGGCTTAAGAGAGTGTCGCAGAGGCTTACTAGAGTGTTGCAGAGGCTACAAGAGGGATACAGAGGCTCATGAGAGTGATGCAGAGGCTCAAGAGAGGGATGCATAGGCTTAAGAGTGTTATGCAGAGGCTCATGAGAGTGATGCACAGGGTTAGGAGAATGATGCAGAGGCTCAAGAGAGTGATGCAGAGGCTTAAGAGAGGGTTGCAGAGGGTCAAGAAAGGGATGCAGAGGCTCAAGAGAGGGGATGCAGAGGCACAAGAGAGGGATGCAGAGGCTCGTCAGAGTGATGCAGAGGCTCAAGAGCGGGATGCATAGGCTTGGGAGAGTGATGCAAAGGCTCACGAGAGGGATGCAGAGGCTCATGCGAGGGATTCAGGAGTTCAAGAGAGGGATGCAGAGGATCAAGAGCGTGATGCAGAGGCTTAAGAGAGGGATGCAGAGGCTTAAGAGAGTGATCCAGAGCCTTAAGAGACGAATGCAGAGGCTCAAGAAAATGATGAAGAGGCTAAAGAGAGTGCTGTAGAGGCTCAAGAGAGGGATGCTGAGGTTCCAGAGAGGGATGCAGAGGCTCCAGAGTGTTATACAGAGGCTGAAGAGAGTGATGTAGAGGCTCAAGAGAGTGATGCAGAGGCTTGAGAGAGTGACTCAGAAGCTCAAGAGAGTTATGCAGAGGCTCAAGAGAATGATGTAGAGGCTTAAGAGAGGGATGCAGAGGCTCAGGAGAATGATGCAGAGGCTCAAGGGAGTGATGCAGACGATCAATAGAGGGATGCAGAGGCTTAAGAGAGTGATGCAGAGGTTCAAGAGAGTGATGTAGAGGCACAAGAGAGTGATGCAGAGGCTCAGGAGAGTGATGCAGACGCTCAGGAAAGTGATGCAGAGGCTCAAGAGAGTGATGCAGTAGCTCAAGAGAGTGATGCAGAGGATCTAGAGAGTGATGCAGAGGCTCAAGAGAGTGATGCAGAGGCTCAGGAGAGTGATGCAGAGGAGTATGAGCGAGATGCAGAGGAGTATGAGCGTGATGCAAAAGCTCGAGAGAGTGATGCAGAGGAGTATGAGCGTGATGCAAAAGCTCGAGAGAGTGATGCAGAGGCCTCAAGCGAGGGATTCAGAGGCTTAAGAGAGTGATGCAGAGGCTCAAGAGAGTGATTCAGAGGCTTACGAGAGTGATGCAGAGGTTTAAGAGAGTGATGCAGAGGCTTAAGAGACGGATGCAGAGGCTCAAGAGAGGGATGCAGAGGCTCTAGAGAGAGATGCAGAGGCTCAAGAGAGGGATGCAGAGGCTAAAGTGAGGGATGCAGAGGCACATGAGAAAGAAGCAGAGGCTCAATAGAGGGATGCAGAGGCTAAAGAGAGTGAAGCAAAGGCTCAAGAGAGTTCTCCAGAGGCTCAAGAGAGTGGTGCATAGGCTTACGAGAGTGATGCAGATGATCAAGAGAGGGATGCAGAGGCTTAAGAGAGTGATGCAGAGGCTGAAGAGAGTGTTGCGTAGGCTTAGGAGAGGGATGCAGAGGGCCAAGAGAGTGATGCATAGGCTCAAGAGAGTGATGCAGATGCTTAAGAGAGGAATGCAGAGGCTCAAGAGAAGGATGTAGAGGCTCAAGAGAGTAATGCAGAGGCTCAAGAGAGTGATGCAGAGGCTCAAGAGAGGGATGCAGAGACTTAAGAGAGTGATGCAGAGGCTTAAGAGAGGGATGCAGAGGCTCAAGAGAGGGATGCAGAGGCTCAAGAGAGTGATGCAGAGGGTCAAGAGAGGGAAGCAGTGGCTCAAGTGAGGGGATGCAGAGGCACATGAGAGGAATGCAGAGGCTCTTGAGAGTGATGCAAAGGCTCAAGAGAGGGATGCATAGGCTTAAGATAGTGATGCAAAGGCTCAAGTGAGGGATGCAGAGGCTCAAGAGAATGATGAAGAGGCTAAAGGGAGTGCTGTAGAGGCTCAAGAGAGGGATGATGAGGCTCCAGAGAGGGATGCAGCGGCTCCAGAGAGTTATGCAGAGGCAGAAGAGAGTGATGTTGAGGCTCAAGAGAGTGATGCAGAGGCTTAAGAGAGTGACTCAGAAGCTCAAGAGAGTTATGCAGAGGCTGAAGAGAATGATGTAGAGGCTTAAGAGAGGGATGCAGAGGCTCAAGAGAATGATGCAGAGGCTCAAGGGAGTGATACAGAGGCTTAAGAGAGTGAAGCAGAGGCTGAAGAGAGTGATGTAGAGGCTTAAGAGAGTGATGCAGTCGACAAAGAGAGGGAATCAGAGGCTTAAGAGAGTGATGCAGAGGCTTACTAGAGTGTTGCAGAGGCTCAAGAGAGGGATACAGAGGCTCATGAGAGTGATGCAGAGGCTCAAGAGAGTTATGCAGAGGCTCATGAGAGTGATGCAGAGGGTTAGGAGAATGATGCAGAGGCTCAAGAGAGTGATGCAGAGGCTTAAGAGAGTGATGCAGAGGCTTAAGAGAGGGATGCAGAGGCTCAAGAGAGGGATGCAAAGGCTCAAGAGAGGGGATGCAGAGGCACAAGAGAGGGATGCAGAGGCTCGTGGGAGTGATCCAGAGGCTCAAGAGCGGGATGCATAGGCTTGGGAGAGTGATGCAAATGCTCACGAGAGGGATGCAGAATCTCATGAGAGGGATGCAAGAGTTCAAGAGAGGGATGCAGAGGCTCAAGAGAGTGATGCAGAGGCTTAAGAGAGGGATGCAGAGGCTCAAGAGAGTGATGCAGAGGGTTAGGAGAGGGATGCAGAGGCTCAAGAGAATGATGAAGAGGCTAAAGAGAGTGCTGTAGAGGCTCAAGAGAGGGATGCTGAGGCTCCAGAGAGGGATGCAGAGACTCCAGAGATTTATGCAGAGGCTGAAGAGAGTTATGCAGAGGCTCAAGAGAATGATGTAGAGGCTTAAGAGAGGGATGCAGAGGCTCAGGAGAATGATGCAGAGGCTCAAGGGAGTGATGCAGACGATCAAGAGAGGGATGCAGAGGCTTAAGAGTGTGATGCAGAGGTTCAAGAGAGTGATGTAGAGGCTCAAGAGAGTGATGCAGAGGTTCAAGAGAGTGATGCAGAGGCTGAGGAGAGTGATGCAGAGGCTCAAGAAAGTGATGCATAGGATAAAGAGAGTGATGCAGAGGGTCTAGAGAGTGATGCAGAGGCTCAAGAGAGTGATGCAGAGGCCTCAAGCGAGGGATTCAGAGGCTGAAGAGAGTGATGCAGAGGCTCAAGAGAGTGATTCAGAGGCTTACGAGAGTGATGCAGAGGCTCAAGAGAGGGATGCAGAGACTTAAGAGAGTGATGCAGAGGCTTAAGAGAGGGATGCAGAGGCTCAAGAGAGGGATGCAGAGGCTCAAGAGAGTGATGCAGAGGGTCAAGAGAGGGAAGCAGTGGCTCAAGTGAGGGGATGCAGAGGCACATGAGAGGAATGCAGAGGCTCTTGAGAGTGATGCAAAGGCTCAAGAGAGGGATGCATAGGCTTAAGATAGTGATGCAAAGGCTCAAGTGAGGGATGCAGAGGCTCAAGAGAATGATGAAGAGGCTAAAGGGAGTGCTGTAGAGGCTCAAGAGAGGGATGATGAGGCTCCAGAGAGGGATGCAGCGGCTCCAGAGAGTTATGCAGAGGCAGAAGAGAGTGATGTTGAGGCTCAAGAGAGTGATGCAGAGGCTTAAGAGAGTGACTCAGAAGCTCAAGAGAGTTATGCAGAGGCTGAAGAGAATGATGTAGAGGCTTAAGAGAGGGATGCAGAGGCTCAAGAGAATGATGCAGAGGCTCAAGGGAGTGATACAGAGGCTTAAGAGAGTGAAGCAGAGGCTGAAGAGAGTGATGTAGAGGCTTAAGAGAGTGATGCAGTCGACAAAGAGAGGGAATCGGAGGCTTAAGAGAGTGATGCAGAGGCTTACTAGAGTGTTGCAGAGGCTCAAGAGAGGGATACAGAGGCTCATGAGAGTGATGCAGAGGCTCAAGAGAGTTATGCAGAGGCTCATGAGAGTGATGCAGAGGGTTAGGAGAATGATGCAGAGGCTCAAGAGAGTGATGCAGAGGCTTAAGAGAGTGATGCAGAGGCTTAAGAGAGGGATGCAGAGGCTCAAGAGAGGGATGCAAAGGCTCAAGAGAGGGGATGCAGAGGCACAAGAGAGGGATGCAGAGGCTCGTGGGAGTGATCCAGAGGCTCAAGAGCGGGATGCATAGGCTTGGGAGAGTGATGCAAATGCTCACGAGAGGGATGCAGAATCTCATGAGAGGGATGCAAGAGTTCAAGAGAGGGATGCAGAGGCTCAAGAGAGTGATGCAGAGGCTTAAGAGAGGGATGCAGAGGCTCAAGAGAGTGATGCAGAGGGTTAGGAGAGGGATGCAGAGGCTCAAGAGAATGATGAAGAGGCTAAAGAGAGTGCTGTAGAGGCTCAAGAGAGGGATGCTGAGGCTCCAGAGAGGGATGCAGAGACTCCAGAGATTTATGCAGAGGCTGAAGAGAGTTATGCAGAGGCTCAAGAGAATGATGTAGAGGCTTAAGAGAGGGATGCAGAGGCTCAGGAGAATGATGCAGAGGCTCAAGGGAGTGATGCAGACGATCAAGAGAGGGATGCAGAGGCTTAAGAGTGTGATGCAGAGGTTCAAGAGAGTGATGTAGAGGCTCAAGAGAGTGATGCAGAGGTTCAAGAGAGTGATGCAGAGGCTGAGGAGAGTGATGCAGAGGCTCAAGAAAGTGATGCATAGGATAAAGAGAGTGATGCAGAGGGTCTAGAGAGTGATGCAGAGGCTCAAGAGAGTGAAGCAGAGGCCTCAAGCGAGGGATTCAGAGGCTGAAGAGAGTGATGCAGAGGCTCAAGAGAGTGATTCAGAGGCTTACGAGAGTGATGCAGAGGCTTAAGAGAGTGATGCCGAGGCTTAAGAGACGGATGCAGAGGCTCAAGAGAGGGATGCAGAGGCTCAAGAGAGAGATGAAGAGGCTCAAGAGAGGGATGCAGAGGCTCAAGAGAGGGAAGCAGAGGCTCAAGTGAGGGGATGCAGAGGCACAAGAGAGGAATGCAGAGGCTCAAGAGATGGATGCAGGAGCTCAAGAGAGAGATGCAGAGGCTCAAGAGAGTGATTCAGAGGCTTACGAGGGTGATGCAGAGGCTCAAGAGAGTGATTCAGAGGCCTACGAGAGTGATGCAGAGGCTTAAGAGAGTGATGCAGAGGCTTAAAAGACGGATGAAGAGGCTCATGAGTGGGATGCAGAGGCTAAAGTGAGGGATGCAGAGGCACAAGAGAGGGACGCAGAGGCTCTTGAGAGTAATGCAGAGGCTCCAGAGAGGGATGCAGAGGCTTACGAGAGTGATGCAGATGATCAAGAGAGTGATGCAGAGGCTTACGAGAGTGATGCAGATGATCAAGAGAGTGATGCAGAGGCTTAAGAGAGCGATGCAGAGGCTGAAGAGAGTGATGCATAGGCTCAAGAGAGTGATGAAGAGTCTCAAGAGAGGGATGCAGAGGCTCAAGAGAGGGAAGCAGAGGCTCAAGTGAGGGGATGCAGAGGCACAAGAGAGGAATGCAGAGGCTCTTGAGAGTGATTCAGAGGCTCAAGAGAGGGATGCAGAGGCTCAAGAGAGTGATGCAGAGGCTCAAGAGAGTGATGCATAGGCTCAAGAGAGTGATGCAGATGCTTAAGAGAGGGATGCTGAGGCTCAAGAGAAGGATGTAGAGGCTCAAGAGAGTAATACAGAAGCTCAAGAGAGTGATGCAGAGGCTCAAGAGAGGGATGCAGAGACTTAAGAGAGTGATGCAGAGGCTTAAGGGAGGGATGCAGAGGCTCAAGAGATGGATGCAGAGGCTCAAGTGAGGGGATGCAGAGGCACAAGAGAGGAATGCAGAGGCTCTTGAGAGTGATGCAAAGGCTCAAGAGAGGGATGAAGGAGTTCAAGAGAGGGATGCAGAGGCTCAAGAGAGTGATGCAGAGGCTTAAGAGAGGGATGCAGAGGCTCAAGTGAGTGAAGCAGAGCCTTAGGAGTGGGATGCAGAGGCACAAGAAAATGATGAAGAGGCTCAAGAGAGTGCTGCTGAGGCTCAGGAGAGGGGTGCTGAGGCTCCAGAGAGGAATGCAGAGGCTCCAGAGAGTGATGCAGAGGCTGAAGTGAGAGATGCAGAGGCTTAAGAGAGTGACGCAGAGGCTCAAGAGAGTGATGCAGAGGCTTAAGAGAGTGACTCAGAAGCTCAAGAGAGTTATGCAGAGGCTCAAGAGAATGATGTAGAGTTTTAAGAGAAGGATGCAGAGGCTCAAGAGAATGATGCAGAGGCTCAAGGGAGTGATGCAGAGGCTTAAGAGAGTGAAGCAGAGGCTGAAGAGAGTGATGCAGAGGCTTAAGAGAGTGATGCAGACGATAAAGAGAGGGAATCAGAGGCTTAAGAGAGTGTCGCAGAGGCTTACTAGAGTGTTGCAGAGGCTCAAAAGAGGGATACAGAGGCTCATGAGAGTGATGCAGAGGCTCAAGAGAGGGATGCATAGGCTTAAGAGTGTTATGCAGAGGCTCATGAGAGTGATGCAGAGGGTTAGGAGAATGATGCAGAGGCTCAAGAGAGTGATGCAGAGGCTTAAGAGAGGGTTGCAGAGGGTCAAGAAAGGGATGCAGAGGCTCAAGAGAGGGGATGCAGAGGCACAAGAGAGGGATGCAGAGGCTCGTCAGAGTGATGCAGAGGCTCAAGAGCGGGATGCATAGGCTTTAGAGAGTGATGCAAAGGCTCACGAGTGGGATGCAGAGGCTCATGAGAGGGATGCAGAGGCTCAAGAGAGTGATGCAGAGGCTTAAGAGACGGATGCAGAGGCTCATGAGAGGGATGCAGAGGCTCAAGTGAGGGATGCAGAGGCACAAGAGAGGGACGCAGAGGCTCTTGGGAGTGATGCAGAGGCTCCAGAGAGGGATGCAGAGGCTTAAGAGAGTGATGCAAAGGCTCAAGAGAGGGATGCAGAGCCTTAAGAGAGGGATGCAGAGGCTCAAGAGAGGGATGCAGAGGCTTAAGAGAGTGATGCAAAGGCTCAAGAGAGGGATGCAGAGGCTCATGAGAGGGATGCAGAGGCTCAAGAGATGGATGCAGGAGCTCAAGAGAGAGATGCAGAGGCTCAAGAGAGTGATTCAGAGGCTTACGAGAGTGATGCAGAGGCTCAAGAGAGTGATTCAGAGGCCTACGAGAGTGATGCAGAGGCTTAAAAGACGGATGAAGAGGCTCATGAGTGGGATGCAGAGGCTAAAGTGAGGGATGCAGAGGCACAAGAGAGGGACGCAGAGGCTCTTGAGAGTAATGCAGAGGCTCCAGAGAGGGATGCAGAGGCTTAAGAGAGTGATGCAATGGCTCAAGAGAGGGATGCAGAGGCTTAAGAGAGTGATGCAAAGGCTCAAGAGAGGGATGCAGAGGCTCATGAGAGGGATAGAGGAGTTTAAGAGTGGGATGCAGAGGCTCAAGAGAGTGATGCAGACGCTTAAGAGAGGGATGCAGAGGCTCAAGAGAGTGATAATGAGGCTCAAGAGAATGATGAAGAGGCTCAAGAGAGTGCTGCAGAGGCTCAAGAGAGGGATGCTGAGGCTCCAGAGAGGGATGCTAAGGCTCAATAGAATGATGCAGAGGCTCAAGAGAGTGATGCAGAGGATCAAGAGAGGGATGCTAAGGCTCCAGAGAAAATAAATAAAATGATGCAAACACATAATTGATTAGAAACCTTAAATACTTCATTTTCAATCAACTATTTGTTTCTCGTTAAAATACTGAGTAAGATATTGAAATGGAAGAAGTTCTGTTTTTATTGCATATATCGACGTTTCAGCCAGATTAGAGCGGTTTTACGTGTACATCTTCCATCGGTAATATAAACGGAAAATCAGGAACATTTTAGTTAATTCTAATGAAAACACATTGATTTTTATCATTTGTATTGGAAACAACATTGACATATGTCTTTTTTTGGATCTAAATAATACGAAACCTCGCTCTATGATTTGAAGTTAAAGTCCTCAAATATGGTAAAATAGTGACTTTTTTCACGTTTTTTATTTAGTGTGATTTTACGTAAATACATTCGTTTTTACCAATTATTCGATACTACTTCATGTTTTCCAACGATATGTGATTTGGCCTTCATATCTCCGAATTTCGCAAATTTTGAATTTTTATCAAGTTTCTTACATTTTGTTTTGTACTAAAAATCATCGAATTTTGCAATATTTTGACGTTTATCATCCCCATTTCCTTTATGTGATTTAAACAAAATATCATCGAATATGGCATTATTTGTCGTTTTTCCACGTTTTTGTGAATTTTCAGTTTTTTAGTATTAATTCATTAAATATACAATAAAAATGATGCAAATACATAATTGATTAGATAATAACCTTAAATACTTTATTTTCAATCATCTATTTGTTTGTCGTTAAAGTACTGAGTAAGATATTGAAAAGGGGAGAAGTTCGGATTGTATTGCATATATCGACTTTTCAGCCGGAATAGAGTGGTTATACGTGTACATCTTCCATCGGTTATATAAACTGAAAATCAGGAACATTTTAGTTAATTCTAATGAAAACACACTGATTTTTATCATTTGTATTGGAAACAACATTGTCATATGTCTTTTCTTGGATCTAAATAATACGAAACCTCGCTCTATGATTCGAAGTTAAAATCCTCAAATTTGGTATAATAGTGACTTTTTCACGTTCATCATTTAGTTTGATATTACGTAAATATATTCATTTTTTTACCCATATTTCGATACTATTTCAAGTAGTATCACGATATGTGATTTAGCCTTCAAATCTCAAAATTTCGCAAAATATTCCATTTTAAGCAAGTTTTCTTGCATTTTGTTTCGTACTAAAAATCATCGAATTTAGTAATATTTTGACGATTATCATCCCTCCCTTTTCCTTTATGTGATATAAACAAAATATCATCGAATTAGGCAATATTTTGCCGTTTTTCCACGTTTTTGTGAATTTTCAGTTTATTGTTATTAATTCATTAAATATACAATAAAAATGATGCAAACACATAATTGATTAGATAATAACCTTAAATACTTCATTTTCAATCATCTATTTGTTTCTCGTTAAAATACTGAGTAAGATATTGAAAAGGGGAGAAGTTCGGTTTTTATTGCATATATTGATTTTTCAGCCGGAATAGAGCGGTTTTTCGTGTACATCTTCCATCGGTAATATAAACGGAAAATCAGGAACATTTCAGTTAATTCTAATGAAAACACATTGATTTTTATCATTTGTATTGGAAACAACATTGTCATATGTCTTTTCTTGGATCTAAATAATACGAAACCTCGCTCTATGATTTGAAGTTAAAATCCTCAAATATGGTAAAATAGTGACTTTTTTCTCGTTTTTTATGTAGTATGATTTTACGTAAATATATTCGTTTTTACCAATTGTTCGATACTTCATGTTTTCTCACGATATGTGAGTTGGCCTTCATATCTCAGAATTTCGCAAATTTTGCATTTTATAAAGTTTCTTGCAATTTGTTTTGTACAAAAAATCATCGAATTTTGCAATAATTTGACGTTTATCATCCCCACTTCCTTTGTGATTTAAACAAAAAATTATCGAATTAGGCAATATTTTGCGTTTTTCAACGTTTTTGTGAATTTTTAGTTTATTAGTATTAATTCATTATATATACAATAAAAATGAATATTTAACAAGTTTCTTGCATTTTGTTTTGTACTAAAAATCATCGAATTTTGCAATATTTTGACGTTTATAATCCCCATTTCCTTTATGTGATTTAAACAAAATATCATCGAATATGGCATCATTTTGCGTTTTTCCACGTTTTTGTGAATTTTCAGTTTATTAGTATTAATTCATTAAATATACAATAAAAATGATGCAAACACATAACTGATTAGATAATACCCATAAATACTATATTTTCAATCATCTATTTGTTTCTCGTTAAAATACTGAGTAAGATATTGAAGAGGGGAGAAGTTCGGTTTTTATTGCATATATCGACTTTTCAGCCAGAATAGAGCGGTTTTACGTGTACATCTTCCATCGGTAATATAAACTGAAAATCAGGAACATTTTAGTTAATTCTAATGAAAACACATTGATTTTTATCATTTGTATTGGAAACAACATTGTCATATGTCTTTTCTTGAATCTAAATAATACGAAACCTCGCCTCATTATTCGAAGTTAAAATCCTCAAATTTGGTATAATAGTGACTTTTTTCACGTTTTTCATCGTAGTTTGATATTACGTAAATATATTCATTTTTTACCAATAATTCGATACTATTTCATGTAGTATCACGATATGTGATTTGGCCTTCATATCTCAGAATTTCGCATAATATAGCATTTTAAGCAAGTTTTCATGCATTTTGTTTCGTACTAAAAATCATCGAATTTAGAAATATTTTGACGTTTATCATCCACTTTTCCTTTATGTGATTTAATCAAAATATCATCGAATTAGGCAATAATTTGCCGTTTTTCCACGTTTTTCTGAATTTTCAGTTTATTGTTATTAATTCATTAAATATACAATAAAAATGATGCAAACACATAATTGATTAGATAATAACCTTAAATACTTCATTTTCAATCATCTATTTGTTTCTCGTTAAAATACTGAGTAGGATATTGAAAAGGGGAGAAGTTCGGTTTTTATTGCATATATCGATTTTTCAGCCGGAATAGAGCGGTTTTTCGTGTACATCTTCCATCGGTAATATAAACTGAAAATCAGGAACATTTTATTTAATTCTAATGAAAACACATTGATTTTTATCATTTGTATTGGAAACAACATTGTCACATGTCTTTTCTTGGATCTAAATAATAGGAAACCTCGATCTATGATTCGAAGTCAATATCCTCAAACTTGGTATAATAGTGACTTTTTTCACGTTTATCATTTAGTTTGATATTACGTAAATATATTATTTTTTTACCCATATTTCGATACTATTTTATGCAGTATCACAATATGTGATTCAGCCTTCAAATCTCAAAATTTCGAATAATATTCCATTTTAAGCAAGTTTTCTTCCATTTTGTTTCGTACTAAAAATCATCGAATTTAGTAATATTTTAACGATTATCATCCCCCCCTTTTCCTTTATGTGATATAAACAAAATATCATCGAATTAGGCAATATTTTGCCGTTTTTCCACGTTTTTGTGAATTTTCAGTTTATTGTTATTAATTCATTATATATACAACAAAAGTGAAGCAAACACATAATTGATTAGATAATAACCTTAAATACTTCATTTTCAATCATCTATTTGTTTCTCGTTAAAATACTGAGTAGGATATTGAAAAGGGGAGAAGTTCGGTTTTTATTGCATATATCGATTTTTCAGCCGGAATAGAGCGGTTTTTCGTGTACATCTTCCATCGGTAATATAAACGGAAAATCACGAACATTTTAGTTAATTCTAATGAAAACACATTGATTTTTATCATTTGTATTCGAAACAACATTGTCATATATCTTTTCTTGGATCTAAATAATACGAAACCCCGCTTTATGATTCGAAGTTAAAATCCTCAAATTTGGTATAATAGTGACTTTTTTTACGTTTTTCATATAATTTGATATTACGTAAATATATTCGTTTTTACCAATATTTCGATACTATTTCAAATAGTATCACGATAAGTGATTTGGCCTTCAAATCTCAGAATTTCGCATAATATTGCATTTTAAGCAAGTTTTCTTGCATTTTGTTTCGTACGAAAAATCATCGAATTTAGCAATATTTTCACGTTTATCATCTCCTTTTCCTTTATGTGATTTAAACAAAATATCATCGAATTTGGCAAGATTTTACCGTTTTTCAACGTTTATATGAAATTTTCCGTTTATTGTTATTAATTCAATAAATATACGACAAAAATGATGCAAACACATAATTGATCACAAATTAACTTTAAATACTTCATTTTCAATCAACTATTTGTTTCTCACTAAAATACTGAGTAAGATATTGAAAAGGGGAGAAGTTATTTTTATTGCATATATCGACGTTTCAGCCGGATTAGAGCGGTTTTACGTGTACATCTTCCATCGGTAATTTTATATCTAATCAATTATGTGTTTTCATCATTTTTATCGTATATTTAATGAATTAATATCAATAAACGGAAAATTCACAAAAACGTGAAAAAACAGCAAAATATTGCCTAATTCAATGATATTTTGTTTAAATCACATAAAGGAAAAGGGGATGATGAACGTCAAAATATTGCTAAATTCGATGATTTTTAGTACAAAACAAAATGCAAGAAGCTTGCTTAAAAATGCAAAATTTGCGAAATTCTGAGATATGAAGGCCAAATCACTCACCATGATAAAACATGAAGTAGTATCGAAATATTGGTAAAAACGAATATATTTACGTAAAAACACACTACATAAAAAAGGTGAAAAAAGTCACTATTTTACCATATTTGAGGATTTTAACTTCAAATCATAGAGCGAGGTTTCGTATTATTTAGATCCAAGAAAAGACATATGACAATGTTGTTTCCAATACAAATGATAAAAATCAATGTGTTTTCATTAGAATTAATTAAAATGTTCCTGATTTTCCGTTTATATTACCGATGGAAGATGTATACGTAAAACCGCTCTAACCCGGCTGAAACGTCGACATATGCAACAAAAACAGAACTCCCCTTTTCAATATCTTACTCAGTATTTTAACGAGAAACAAAGAGTTGATTGAAAATGAGGTATTTAAGGTTAATTTCTTATCTATTATGTGTTTGCATCATTTTTATCGTATATTTAATGAATTAAACTAAACCCTACCAGAAAACAGTTTGGGCAAAATGTGGTCTATTGCCGCTCTCCGTAATTGGCATATTTTCGGTATAAAAATTCGTAATTTCAAACTGCGAATACGTGCAGAGAGCCAGAATTTGGCTCCAAAATATGGCTCAAGCGTTGAATTTGGGATGTTTGGGATATTTTGAAAACTGCAGGGAGGGTTTGGGCAAAATGTGATCCATCGTCGCTTTCAGTAATTGGCATTTTCTCGGTATAAAAGTCGTAATTTCAAACTGCGAATACATGCAGAGAACCAGAATTTGGCTCCAAAATATAACTCAAGCGTCGAATTTGGGATGTTTGCTATATTTTGAAAACGGCAGGGAGGGTTTGGGCAAAATGTGATCAATCGCCGCTCTCAGTAAATGGCATATTTTCGGTATAAAAAGACGTAATTTCAAACGGCGAGTACGTGCAGAGAGCCCGAATTTGATTACAAAATATGGCACAAGGGTCGAATTTGGGATGTTTGAGATAATTTTTAAACTGCAGAGAGGGTCTCGGCAAAATGTGATCCATTGCCGTTTTCAGTAATTGGCTAATTTTCGGTATAAAAAGTCGTAATTTCAAACTGCGAATACGCGCAGAAAGCTAGAATTTGGCTCCAAAATATGGCTCAAAGGTCGAATTAGGGATGTTTGGGATATTTTGCAAATTGCAGAGGGGTATGGGCAAAATGTGACCCATCGCTTCTTTCAGTAATTGGCATATTTTCAAGCGTCAAATTTGGGATGTTTGGGATAAAAATTCGTAATTTCAAACTGCGAATACGTGCAGAGAGCCAGAATTTGGCTCCAAAAACATTCTCAACGGTCGAATTTGGAGTGTTTGGGATATTTTGAAAACTGCAAGGAGGGGGTTTCGGCTAAATGTGACCAATCGCCGATCTCAGTAATTGGCATATTTTAGGTATAAAATGACGTAATTTCAAACTGCGAATATGTGCAGAGAGCCACAATTTGGCTTCAAAATTTCGCTCAAGGGTCGAATTTGCGATGTTTGGGATATTTTGAAAACTGCAGGTGGGTTTGGGCAAAATGTGACCCATCGCTGCTCTCAGTAATTGGCATATTTTCGGTATAAAATGTCGTAATTTCAAACTGCGAATACGTGCAGAGAGCCAGAATTTGGCTCCAAAATAAGGCTCCAGGGTCGAATTTGGGATGTTTGGGATATTTTTAAAACTGCAGGGAGGGTTTGGGCCTAATGTGATCCATCGCTGCTTCCCGTAATTGACATATTTTCAGTATAAAAAGTCATAATTTCCAACTGCGAATACGTGCTGAGAGCCAGAATTTGGCTATAATGTATGGCTCTAGGGTCGAATTTATGATGTTTGGGATATTTGAAAACTGCAAGCGGGGATTGGGCAAAATTTGACGCATCGTTGCTTTCAGTAATTGGCATATTTTCCGTATAAAAAGTCGTAATTTCAAACTGCAAATACGTGCAGAGAGCCAGAATTTGGCTCCAAAATAACGCTCCAGGGTAGAATTTGGTATGTTTGGTATATTTTGAAAACTGCAGGGGGGTTTGGGCAAAATGTGACCCATCGCCGCTCTCGGTAATTGGCATATTTACGGTATAAAATGACGTAATTTCAAAGTGCGAATACGTGCAGAAAGCTAGAATTTGGCTCCAAAATATGGCTCAAAGGTCGAATTTGGATGTTTGGGATATTTTGCAAACTGCAGGGGGGTTTGGGCAAAACGTGACCCATCGTTTCTTTCAGTAATTGGCATATTTTCAAGCGTGAAGTTTGGGATGATTGGGATAAAAAGTCGTAATTTCAAACAGCGAATACGTGCAGAGAGCCAGAATTTGGCTCCAAAAACGTTCTCATGGGTCGAATTTGAGATGTTTGGAATATTTTGAAAACTGCAAGGAGGGGGTTACGGCTAAATGTGACCTATCGCCGCTCTCAGAAATTGGCATATTTTCGGTATAAAATGTCGTAATTTCAAAATGCGAATATGTGCAGAGAGCCACAATTTGGCTCCAAAAGTTGGCTCAAGGGTCGAATTTGGTATGTTTGGGAAATTTTGAAAACTGCAGGGAGGGTTTGGGCAAAATGTGATCCATCGCTGCTCTCAGTAAATGGCATATTTTCGGTATAAAAAGACGTAATTTCAAACGGCGAGTACGTGCAGAGAGCCCGAATTTGGTTACAAAATATGGCACAAGGGTCGAATTTGGGATGTTTGAGATAATTTGGAAACTGCAGAGAGGGTTTCGGCAAAATGTGATCCATCGCCGTTTTCAGTAATTGGCTTATTTTCGGTATAAAAAGTCGTAATTTCAAACTGCGAATACGCGCAGAAAGCTAGAATTTGGCTCCAAAATATGGCTCAAAGGTCGAATTAGGGATGTTTGGGATATTTTGCAAATTGCAGAGGGGTATGGGCAAAACGTGACCCATCGGTTCTTTCAGTAATTGGCATATTTTCAAGCGTCAAATTTGGGATGTTTGGGATAAAAATTCGTAATTTCAAACTGCGAATACGTGCAGAGAGCCAGAATTTGGCTCCAAAAACATTCTCAAGGGTCGAATTTGGGGTGTTTGGGATATTTTGAAAACTGCAAGGAGGGGGTTTCGGCTAAATGTGACCTATCGCCGATCTCAGTAATTGGCATATTTTAGGTATAAAATGACGTAATTTCAAACTGCGAATATGTGCAGAGAGCCACAATTTGGCTTCAAAATTTCGCTCAAGGGTCGAATTTGCGATGTTTGGGATATTTTTAAAACTGCAGGGAGGGTTTGGGCCTAATGTGATCCATCGCCGCTTCCCGTAATTGACATATTTTCAGTACAAAAAGTCATAATTTCCAACTGCGAATACGTGCTGAGAGCCAGAATTTGGCTATAATGTATGGCTCAAGGGTCGAATTTGGGATGTTTGGGATATTTGAAAACTGCAAGCGGGGTTTGGGCAAAATTTGACCCATCGCCGCTCTCAGTAATTGGCATATTTACGGTATAAAATGACGTAATTTCAAAGTGCGAATACGTGCAGAAAGCTAGAATTTGGCTCCAAAATATGGCTCAAAGGTCGAATTTGGATGTTTGGGATATTTTGAAAACTGCAAGGAGGGGGTTTCGGCTAAATGTGACCTATCGCCGCTCTCAGAAATTGGCATATTTTCGGTATAAAATGTCGTAATTTCAAAATGCGAATATGTGCAGAGAGCCACAATTTGGATCCAAAAGTTGGCTCAAGGGTCGAATTTGGTATGTTTGGGAAATTTTGAAAACTGCACGGAGGGTTTGGGCAAAATGTGATCCATCGCCTCTCAAAGTAATTAGCATATTTTCGGTATAAAAATACCTAATTTAAAACTGCGAATACGTGCAGAGAGCCAAAATTTGGGATGTTTGGGATATTTTGAAAACTGCAGGGTGGGGTTTGGTCATAATGTGATCCATCGCCGCTTTCCGTAATTGGCATATTTTCAGAATAAAAAGTCATAATTTCAAACTGCGAATACGTGCAGAGAGCCAGAATTTGGCTCCAAAATATGGCTCAAGGGTCGAATTTGGGATGTTTGGAATATTTGAAAATTGCAAGGGGGGTTTGGGCAAAATGTGACGCAAAATATGATTCAAGGGTCGAATTTGGGATGTTTGGGATATTTTAAAAACTGCAGGGAGGGTTTGGTCATAATGTGATCCATCGCCGCTTTCCGTAATTGGCATATTTTCAGTATAAAAAGTCATAATTTCAAACTGCGAATACGTGCAGAGAGCCAGAATTTGGCTCCAAAATATGGCTCAAGGGTCGAATTTGGGATGTTTGGAATATTTAAAAATTGCAAGGGGGGTTTGGGCAAATCGTGACGCAACGCTACTTTCAGTAATTGGCATATTTTCAGTATAAAAATTCGTAATTTCAAACTTGGAATACGTGCAGAGAGCCAAAATTTGGCTTCAAAATAAGGCTCCAGGGTCGAATTATGGATGTTTGGAATATTTTGAAAACTGCAGGGGGTGGTTTGGGCAAAATGTGACCTATCGCTGCTCTCAGTATTTAACATATTTTCGGTATAAAAATTCGTAATTTCAAACTGCGAATATTTGGAGAGAGCCAGTATTTGGCTCCAAAATATGGCTCAAGGGACGAATTTGGGAGGTTTGGGCTCTTTTGAAAACTGCAGGGAGGGTTTAAGCAAAATGTGACCCATCACTGCTTTCAGTAATTGGCATATTTTCAGAATTAAAATCGTTATTTCAAAATGTGAATACATGCAGAGAGCCAGAATTTAGCTCCAAAATAAGGTTCAAGGGTCGAATTTGGGATGTTTGGGATATTTTAAAAACTGCAGGGAGGGTTTGGTCATAATGTGATCCATCGCAGCTGTCAGTAATTGGCATATTTTCAGTATAAAAGTCGTAATTTCAAACTGCGAATACGGGCAGAGAACCAGAATTTGGCTCCAAAATATGGATCAAGGGTCGAATTTGGGATGTTTGGGATATTTTGAAAACTGCAGGTAGGGTTTGGGCAAAATGTGATCCATTGCTGCTCTCCGTAATGGCATATTTTCGGTATAAAAGTTCAAAAAATCAAACTGAGAATACGTGCTGAGAGTCAGAATTTGGCTCCAAAGTATGGCTCAATGGACGAATTTGGGATGTTTGGGCTATTTTGAAAACAAATTGCAAGAAACTTGATAAAATGCAAAATTTGCGAAATTCTGAGATATGAAGGCCAAATCACATATCATGAGAAAACATGAAGTAGTATCGAATAATTGGTAAAAACGAATATATTTACGTAAAATCACACTACATAAAAAACGTGAAAAAATTCACTATTTTACCATATTTGAGGATTTTAACTTCAAATCATAGAGCGAGGTTTCGTATTATTTAGATCCAAAAAAAGACATATGACAATGATGTTTCCAATACAAATGATAAAAATCAATGTGTTTTCATTGGAATTAACTAAAATGTTCCTGATTTTCCGTTTATATTACCGATGGAAGATGTACATGTAAAACCGCTCCAATCCGGCTGAAACGTCTATATATGCAATAAAAACAGAACTTCTCCCCTATTCAATATCTTACTCAGTATTTTAACGAGAAACAAATGGTTGATTGAAAATGAAGTATTTAAGGTTAATTTGTAATCAATTATGTGTTTGCATCATTTTTATCGTATATTTAATGAATTAATAACAATAAACGGAAAATTCCCAAAAACGTGGAAAAATGGTAAAATCTTGCTTATAAAGATGATACTTTGTTTAAATCACATAAATGAAAAGGTAATGATAAACGTGAAAATATTGCTATATTCGATGATTTTTCGTACGAAACAAAATGCAAGAAAACTTGCTTAAAATGCAATATTATGCGAAATTCTGAGATTTGAAGGCCAAATCACATATCGTGATACTATATGAAATAGTATCGAAATATTGGTAAAAATGAATATATTTACGTAATATCAAACTACATGAAAAACGTGAAAAAAGTCACTATTATACCAAATATGAGGATTTTAACTTCGAATCATGAGGCGTGGTTTCGTATTATTTAGATCCAAGAAAAGACATATGACAATGTTGTTTCCAATACAAATGATAAAAATCAATGTGTTTTCATTAGAATTAACTAAAATGTTCCTGATTTTCCGTTTATATTACCGATGGAAGATGTACACGAAAAACCGCTCTATTCCGGCTGAAAAATCGATATATGCAATAAAAACCGAACTTCTCCCCTTTTCAATATCCTACTCAGTATTTTAACGAGAAACAAATAGAGGATTGAAAATGAAGTATTTAAGGTTATTATCTAATCAATTATGTGTTTGCATCATTTTTATTGTATATTTAATGAATTAATACTAAAAAACTGAAAATTCACAAAACGTGGAAAAACGACAAATAATGCCATATTCGATGATATTTTGTTTAAATCACATAAAGGAAATTGGGATGATAAACGTCAAAATATTGCAAAATTCGATGATTTTTAGTACAAAACAAAATGCAAGAAACTTGATAAAAATTCAAAATTTGCGAAATTCTGAGATATGAAGGTCAAATCACATATCGTGGGAAAACATGAAGTAGTATCGAATAATTGGTAAAAACGAATGTATTTACGTAAAATCACACTAAATAAAAAACGTGAAAAAAGGCACTATTTTACCATATTTGAGGACTTTAACTTCAAATCATAGAGCGAGGTTTCGTATTATTTAGATCCAAAAAAAGACATATGTCAATGTTGTTTCCAATACAAATGATAAAAATCAATGTGTTTTCATTAGAATTAACTAAAATGTTCCTGATTTTCCGTTTATATTACCGATGGAAGATGTACACGTAAAACCGCTCTAATCTGGCTGAAACGTCGATATATGCAATAAAAACAAAACTTCTCCCATTTCAATATCTTACTCAGTATTTTAACGAGAAACAAATAGTTGATTGAAAATGAAGTATTTAAGGTTAATTTCTAATCAATTATGTGTTTGCATCATTTTTTTTATTTTCTCTGGAGCCTTAGCATCCCTCTCTTGATCCTCTGCATCACTCTCTTGAGCCTCTGCATCATTCTCTTGAGCCTCTGCATCCCTCTCTTAAGCCTCTACATCATTCTCTTCAGCCTATGCATCAATCTCTTGAGCCTCTGAATCACTCTCTTAAGCCTCTGCATCTCTCTCTTCACCCTCTGCATCCCTCTCTGGAGCCTCAGCATCCCTCTCTTGCGCCTCTGCAGCACTCTCTTGAGCCTCTTCATCATTCTCTTGAGCCTCACCATCACTCTCTTGAGCCTCTGCATCCCTCTCTTAAGCGTCTGCATCATTCTCTTGAGCCTCTGCATCCCACTCTTAAACTCCTGTATCCCTCTCATAAGCCTCTGCATCCCTCTCTTGAGCCTTTGCATCACTCTCTTAAGCCTCTGCATCCCTCTCTTTAGCCTCTGCATCCCTCTCTTTAGCCTCTGCATCCCTCTCTTAAGCCTCTGCATCCCTCTCTTGAGCCATTGCATCACTCTCTTAAGCCTCTGCATCCCTCTCTGGAGCCTCTGCATTACTCTCAAGAGCCTCTGCGTCCCTTTCTTGTGCCTCTGCATCCCTCACTTTAGCAAGAGAGTGATGCAGAGGCTTAAGAGAGGGATGCAGAGGCTCAAGAGAGTGATGCAGAGGGTTAGGAAAGGGATGCAGAGGCTCAAGAGAATGATGAAGAGGCTAAAGAGAGTGCTGTAGAGGCTCAAGAGAGGGATGCTGAGGCTCCAGAGAGGGATGCAGAGACTCCAGAGATTTATGCAGAGGCTGAAGAGAGTTATGCAGAGGCTCAAGAGAATGATGTAGAGGCTTAAGAGAGGGATGCAGAGGCTCTGGAGAATGATGCAGAGGCTCAAGGGAGTGATGCAGACGATCAAGAGAGGGATGCAGAGGCTTAAGAGAGTGATGCAGAGGTTCAAGAGAGTGATGTAGAGGCTCAAGAGAGTGATGCAGAGGTTCAAGAGAGTGATGCAGAGGCTGAGGAGAGTGATGCAGAGGCTCAAGAAAGTGATGCATAGGATAAAGAGAGTGATGCAGAGGGTCTAGAGAGTGATGCAGAGGCTCAAGAGAGTGATGCAGAGGCTCAAGAGAGTGATGCAGAGGAGTTTGAGCGTGATGCAGAGGCCCGAGAGAGTGATGCAGAGGCCTCAAGCGAGGGATTCAGAGGCTGAAGAGAGTAATGCAGAGGCTCAAGAGAGTGATTCAGAGGCTTACGAGAGTGATGCAGAGGCTTAAGAGAGTGATGCCGAGGCTTAAGAGACGGATGCAGAGGCTCAAGAGAGGGATGCAGAGGCTCAAGAGAGAGATGAAGAGGCTCAAGAGAGGGATGCAGAGGCTCAAGAGAGGGAAGCAGAGGCTCAAGTGAGGGGATGCAGAGGCACAAGAGAGGAATGCAGAGGCTCAAGAGATGGATGCAGGAGCTCAAGAGAGAGATGCAGAGGCTCAAGAGAGTGATTCAGAGGCCTACGAGAGTGATGCAGAGGCTCAAGAGAGTGATTCAGAGGCCTACGAGAGTGATGCAGAGGCTTAAGAGAGTGATGCAGAGGCTTAAAAGACGGATGAAGAGGCTCATGAGTGGGATGCAGAGGCTAAAGTGAGGGATGCAGAGGCACAAGAGAGGGACGCAGAGGCTCTTGAGAGTAATGCAGAGGCTCCAGAGAGGGATGCAGAGGCTTACGAGAGTGATGCAGATGATCAAGAGAGTGATGCAGAGGCTTACGAGAGTGATGCAGATGATCAAGAGAGTGATGCAGAGGCTTAAGAGAGCGATGCAGAGGCTGAAGAGAGTGATGCATAGGCTCAAGAGAGTGATGCAGAGTCTCAAGAGAGGGATGCAGAGGCTCAAGAGAGGGAAGCAGAGGCTCAAGTGAGGGGATGCAGAGGCACAAGAGAGGAAAGCAGAGGCTCTTGAGAGTGATTCAGAGGCTCAAGAGAGGGATGCAGAGGCTCAAGAGAGTGATGCAGAGGCTCAAGAGAGTGATGCATAGGCTCAAGAGAGTGATGCAGATGTTTAAGAGAGGGATGCTGAGGCTCAAGAGAAGGATGTAGAGGCTCAAGAGAGTAATACAGAAGCTCAAGAGAGTGATGCAGAGGCTCAAGAGAGGGATGCAGAGACTTAAGAGAGTGATGCAGAGGCTTAAGGGAGGGATGCAGAGGCTCAAGAGAGGGATGCAGAGGCTCAAGTGAGGGGATGCAGAGGCACAAGAGAGGAATGCAGAGGCTCTTGAGAGTGATGCAAAGGCTCAAGAGAGGGATGAAGGAGTTCAAGAGAGGGATGCAGAGGCTCAAGAGAGTGATGCAGAGGCTTAAGAGAGGGATGCAGAGGCTCAAGTGAGTGAAGCAGAGCCTTAGGAGTGGGATGCAGAGGCACAAGAAAATGATGAAGAGGCTCAAGAGAGTGCTGCTGAGGCTAAGGAGAGGGGTGCTGAGGCTCCAGAGAGGGATGCAGAGGCTCCAGAGAGTGATGCAGAGGCTGAAGTGAGAGATGCAGAGGCTTAAGAGAGTGACGCAGAGGCTCAAGAGAGTGATGCAGAGGCTTAAGAGAGTGACTCAGAAGCTCAAGAGAGTTATGCAGAGGCTCAAGAGAATGATGTAGAGTTTTAAGAGAAGGATGCAGAGGCTCAAGAGAATGATGCAGAGGCTCAAGGGAGTGATGCAGAGGCTTAAGAGAGTGAAGCAGAGGCTGAAGAGAGTGATGCAGAGGCTTAAGAGAGTGATGCAGACGATAAAGGGAGGGAATCAGAGGCTTAAGAGAGTGTCGCAGAGGCTTACTAGAGTGTTGCAGAGGCTCAAAAGAGGGATACAGAGGCTCATGAGAGTGATGCAGAGGCTCAAGAGAGTGATGCAGAGGGTTAGGAGAATGATGCAGTGGCTCAAGAGAGTGATGCAGAGGCTTAAGAGAGGGTTGCAGAGGGTCAAGAAAGGGATGCAGAGGCTCAAGAGAGGGGATGCAGAGGCACAAGAGAGGGATGCAGAGGCTCGTCAGAGTGATGCAGAGGCTCAAGAGCGGGATGCATAGGCTTTAGAGAGTGATGCAAAGGCTCACGAGTGGGATGCAGAGGCTCATGAGAGGGATGCAGAGGCTCAAGAGAGTGATGCAGAGGCTTAAGAGACGGATGCAGAGGCTCATGAGAGGGATGCAGAGGCTCAAGTGAGGGATGCAGAGGCACAAGAGAGGGACGCAGAGGCTCTTGGGAGTGATGCAGAGGCTCCAGAGAGGGATGCAGAGGCTTAAGAGAGTGATGCAAAGGCTCAAGAGAGGGATGCAGAGCCTTAAGAGAGGGATGCAGAGGCTCATGAGAGGGATGCAGAGGCTCAAGAGATGGATGCAGGAGCTCAAGAGAGAGATGCAGAGGCTCAAGAGAGTGATTCAGAGGCTTACGAGAGTGATGCAGAGGCTCAAGAGAGTGATTCAGAGGCCTACGAGAGTGATACAGAGGCTTAAGAGAGTGATGCAGAGGCTTAAAAGACGGATGAAGAGGCTCATGAGTGGGATGCAGAGGCTAAAGTGAGGGATGCAGAGGCACAAGAGCGGGACGCAGAGGCTCTTGAGAGTAATGCAGAGGCTCCAGAGAGGGATGCAGAGGCTTAAGAGAGTGATGCAATGGCTCAAGAGAGGGATGCAGAGGCTTAAGAGAGTGATGCAAAGGCTCAAGAGAGGGATGCAGAGGCTCATGAGAGGGATACAGGAGTTTAAGAGTGGGATGCAGAGGCACAAGAGAGTGATGCAGACGCTTAAGAGAGGGATGCAGAGGCTCAAGAGAGTGATAATGAGGCTCAAGAGAATGATGAAGAGGCTCAAGAGAGTGCTGCAGAGGCTCAAGAGAGGGATGCTGAGGCTCCAGAGAGGGATGCTAAGGCTCAAGAGAATGATGCAGAGGCTTAAGAGAGTGATGCAGAGGATCAAGAGAGGGATGCTAAGGCTCCAGAGAAAATAAATAAAATGATGCAAACACATAATTGATTAGAAATTAACCTTAAATACTTCATTTTCAATCAACTATTTGTTTCTCGTTAAAATACTGAGTAAGATATTGAAGAGGGGAGAAGTTCGATTTTTATTGCATATATCGACTTTTCAGCCAGAATAGAGCGGTTTTACGTGTACATCTTCCATCGGTAATATAAACTGAAAATCAGGAACATTTTAGTTAATTCTAATGAAAACACATTGATTTTTATCATTTGTATTGGAAACAATATTGTCATGTCTTTTCTTGGATCTAAAAAATACGAAACCTCGCCTCATGATTCGAAGTTAAAATCCTCATATTTGGTATAATAGTGATTTTTTTCACGTTTTTCATGTAGTTTGATATTACGTAAATATATTCGTTTTACCAATATTTCGATACTATTTCATGTAGTATCACGATATGTGATTTGGCCTTCATATTTCAGAATTTCGCATAATCTTGCATTTTAAGCAAGTTTTCTTGCATTTTGTTTCGTACTAAAAATCATCGAATTTAGAAATATTTTGACGTTTATCATCCACTTTTCCTTTATGTGATTTTATCAAAATATCATCGAATTAGGCAATATTTTGCCGTTTTTCCACGTTTTTCTGAATTTTCAGTTTATTGTTATTAATTCATTAAATATACAATAAAAATGATGCAAACACATAATTGATTAGATAATTACCTTAAATACTTTATTTTCAATCATCTATTTCTTTCTCTTTAAAATACTGAATAAGATATTGAAAAGGGGAGATGTTCGGTTTTTATTGCATATATCGGTTTTTCAGCCGGAATAGAGCGGTTTTTCGTGTACATCTTCCATCGGTAATATAAACTGAAAATCAGGAACATTTTATTTAATTCTAATGAAAACACATTGATTTTTATCATTTGTATTGGAAACAACATTGTCACATGTCTTTTCTTGGATCTAAATAATAGGAAACCTCGATCTATGATTCGAAGTCAATATCCTCAAACTTGGTATAATAGTGACTTTTTTCACGTTTATCATTTAGTTTGATATTACGTAAATATATTATTTTTTTACCCATATTTCGATACTATTTTATGCAGTATCACAATATGTGATTCAGCCTTCAAATCTCAAAATTTCGAATAATATTCCATTTTAAGCAAGTTTTCTTCCATTTTGTTTCGTACTAAAAATCATCGAATTTAGTAATATTTTAACGATTATCATCCCCCCCTTTTCCTTTATGTGATATAAACAAAATATCATCGAATTAGGCAATATTTTGCCGTTTTTCCACGTTTTTGTGAATTTTCAGTTTATTGTTATTAATTCAATAAATATACAACAAAAGTGAAGCAAACACATAATTGATTAGATAATAACCTTAAATACTTCATTTTCAATCATCTATTTGTTTCTCGTTAAAATACTGAGTAGGATATTGAAAAGGGGAGAAGTTCGGTTTTTATTGCATATATCGATTTTTCAGCCGGAATAGAGCGGTTTTTCGTGTACATCTTCCATCGGTAATATAAACGGAAAATCACGAACATTTTAGTTAATTCTAATGAAAACACATTGATTTTTATCATTTGTATTCGAAACAACATTGTCATATTTCTTTTCTTGGATCTAAATAATACGAAACCCCGCTTTATGATTCGAAGTTAAAATCCTCAAATTTGGTATAATAGTGACTTTTTTTACGTTTTTCATATAATTTGATATTACGTAAATATATTCGTTTTTACCAATATTTCGATACTATTTCAAATAGTATCACGATAAGTGATTTGGCCTTCAAATCTCAGAATTTCGCATAATATTGCATTTTAAGCAAGTTTTCTTGCATTTTGTTTCGTACGAAAAATCATCGAATTTAGCAATATTTTCACGTTTATCATCTCCTTTTCCTTTATGTGATTTAAACAAAATATCATCGAATTTGGCAAGATTTTACCGTTTTTCAACGTTTATATGAAATTTTCCGTTTATTGTTATTAATTCAATAAATATACGACAAAAATGATGCAAACACATAATTGATCACAAATTAACTTTAAATGCTTCATTTTCAATCAACTATTTGTTTCTCACTAAAATACTGAGTAAGATATTGAAAAGGGGAGAAGGTTTTTTTATTGCATATATCGACGTTTCAGCCGGATTAGAGCGGTTTTACGTGTACATCTTCCATCGGTAATTTTATATCTAATCAATTATGTGTTTTCATCATTTTTATCGTATATTTAATGAATTAATATCAATAAACGGAAAATTCACAAAAACGTGAAAAAACAGCAAAATATTGCCTAATTCAATGATATTTTGTTTAAATCACATAAAGGAAAAGGGGATGATGAACGTCAAAATATTGCTAAATTCGATGATTTTTAGTACAAAACAAAATGCAAGAAGCTTGCTTAAAAATGCAAAATTTGCGAAATTCTGAGATATGAAGGCCAAATCACTCACCATGAGAAAACATGAAGTAGTATCGAAATATTGGTAAAAACGAATATATTTACGTAAAATCACACTACATAAAAAACGTGAAAAAAGTCACTATTTTACCATATTTGAGGATTTTAACTTCAAATCATAGAGCGAGGTTTCGTATTATTTAGATCCAAGAAAAGACATATGACAATGTTGTTTCCAATACAAATGATAAAAATCAATGTGTTTTCATTAGAATTAATTAAAATGTTCCTGATTTTCCGTTTATATTACCGATGGAAGATGTATACGTAAAACCGCTCTAACCCCGCTGAAACGTCGACATATGCAATAAAAACAGAACTCCCCTTTTCAATATCTTACTCAGTATTTTAACGAGAAACAAAGAGTTGATTGAAAATGAGGTATTTAAGGTTAATTTCTTATCTATTATGTGTTTGCATCATTTTTATCGTATATTTAATGAATTAAACTAAACCCTACCTGAAAACTGCAGGTAGAGTTTGGGCAAAATGTGGTCTATTGCCGCTCTCCGTAATTGGCATATTTTCGGTATAAAAATTCGTAATTTCAAACTGCGAATACGTGCAGAGAGCCAGAATTTGGCTCCAAAATATG
The DNA here is from genome assembly GCF_040958095.1 of Procambarus clarkii. Classification (NCBI taxonomy): domain Eukaryota; kingdom Metazoa; phylum Arthropoda; class Malacostraca; order Decapoda; family Cambaridae; genus Procambarus; species Procambarus clarkii. The sequence goes on from NC_091155.1 coordinate 834,629, forward strand.
GCTCAAGCTTTGAATTTGGGATGTTTGGGATATTTTGAAAACTGCAGGGAGGGTTTGGGCAAAATGTGATCCATCGTCGCTTTCAGTAATTGGCATTTTCTCGGTATAAAAGTCGTAATTTCAAACTGCGAATAAATGCAGAGAACCAGAATTTGGCTCCATAATATAACTCGAGCGTCGAATTTGGGATGTTTGCTATATTTTGAAAACTGCAGGGAGGGTTTGGGCAAAATGTGATCAATCGCCGCTCTCAGTAAATGGCATATTTTCGGTATAAAAAGACGTAATTTCAAACGGCGAGTACGTGCAGAGAGCCCGAATTTGGTTACAAAATATGGCACAAGGGTCGAATTTGGGATGTTTGAGATAATTTGGAAACTGCAGAGAGGGTCTCGGCAAAATGTGATCCATTGCCGTTTTCAGTAATTGGCTTATTTTCGGTATAAAAAGTCGTAATTTCAAACTGCGAATACGCGCAGAAAGCTAGAATTTGGCTCCAAAATATGGCTCAAAGGTCGAATTAGGGATGTTTGGGATATTTTGCAAATTGCAGAGGGGTATGGGCAAAATGTGCCCCATCGCTTCTTTCAGTAATTGGCATATTTTCAAGCGTCAAATTTGGGATGTTTGGGATAAAAATTCGTAATTTCAAACTGCGAATACGTGCAGAGAGCCAGAATTTGGCTCCAAAAACATTCTCAAGGGTCGAATTTGGGGTGTTTGGGATATTTTGAAAACTGCAAGGAGGGGGTTTCGGCTAAATGTGACCTATCGCCGATCTCAGTAATTGGCATATTTTAGGTATAAAATGACGTAATTTCAAACTGCGAATATGTGCAGAGAGCCACAATTTGGCTTCAAAATTTCGCTCAAGGGTCGAATTTGCGATGTTTGGGATATTTTGAAAACTGCAGGTGGGTTTGGGCAAAATGTGACCCATCGCTGCTCTCAGTAATTGGCATATTTTCGGTATAAAATGTGGTAATTTCAAACTGCGAATACGTGCAGAGAGCCAGAATTTGGCTCCAAAATAAGGCTCCAGGGTCGAATTTGGGATGTTTGGGATATTTTTAAAACTGCAGGGAGGGTTTGGGCCTAATGTGATCCATCGCCGCTTCCCGTAATTTACATATTTTCAGTATAAAAAGTCATAATTTCCAACTGCGAATACGTGCTGAGAGCCAGAATTTGGCTATAATGTATGGCTCTAGGGTCGAATTTATGATGTTTGGGATATTTGAAAACTGCAAGTGGGGTTTGGGCAAAATTTGACGCATCGTTGCTTTCAGTAATTGGCATATTTTCCGTATAAAAAGTCGTAATTTCAAACTGCAAATACGTGCAGAGAGCCAGAATTTGGCTCCAAAATAACGCTCCAGGGTAGAATTTGGTATGTTTGGTATATTTTGAAAACTGCATGGGGGTTTGGGCAAAATGTGACCCATCGCCGCTCTCGGTAATTGGCATATTTACGGTATAAAATGACGTAATTTCAAAGTGCGAATACGTGCAGAAAGCTAGAATTTGGCTCCAAAATATGGCTCAAAGGTCGAATTTGGATGTTTGGGATATTTTGCAAACTGCAGGGGGGTTTGGGCAAAACGTGACCCATCGTTTCTTTCAGTAATTGGCATATTTTCAAGCGTCAAGTTTGGGATGATTGGGATAAAAAGTCGTAATTTCAAACAGCGAATACGTGCAGAGAGCCAGAATTTGGCTCCAAAAACGTTCTCATGGGTCGAATTTGAGATGTTTGGGATATTTTGAAAACTGCAAGGAGGGGGTTACGGCTAAATGTGACCTATCGCCGCTCTCAGAAATTGGCATATTTTCGGTATAAAATGTCGTAATTTCAAAATGCGAATAGGTGCAGAGAGCCACAATTTGGCTCCAAAAGTTGGCTCAAGGGTCGAATTTGGTATGTTTGGGAAATTTTGAAAACTGCAGGGAGGGTTTGGGCAAAATGTGATCCATCGCTGCTCTCAGTAAATGGCATATTTTCGGTATAAAAAGACGTAATTTCAAACGGCGAGTACGTGCAGAGAGCCCGAATTTGGTTACAAAATATGGCACAAGGGTCGAATTTGGGATGTTTGAGATAATTTGGAAACTGCAGAGAGGGTTTCGGCAAAATGTGATCCATCGCCGTTTTCAGTAATTGGCTTATTTTCGGTATAAAAAGTCGTAATTTCAAACTGGGAATACGCGCAGAAAGCTAGAATTTGGCTCCAAAATTTGGCTCAAAGGTCGAATTAGGGATGTTTGGGATATTTTGCAAATTGCAGAGGGGTATGGGCAAAACGTGACCCATTGCTTCTTTCAGTAATTGGCATATTTTCAAGCGTCAAATTTGGGATGTTTGGGATAAAAATTCGTAATTTCAAACTGCGAATACGTGCAGAGAGCCAGAATTTGGCTCCAAAAACATTCTCAAGGGTCGAATTTGGGGTGTTTGGGATATTTTGAAAACTGCAAGGAGGGGGTTTCGGCTAAATGTGACCTATCGCCGATCTCAGTAATTGCCATATTTTAGGTATAAAATGACGTAATTTCAAACTGCGAATATGTGCAGAGAGCCACAATTTGGCTTCAAAATTTCGCTCAAGGGTCGAATTTGCGATGTTTGGGATATTTTGAAAACTGCAGGTGGGTTTGGGCAAAATGTGACCCGTCGCTGCTCTCAGTAATTGGCATATTTTCGGTATAAAATGTGGTAATTTCAAACTGCGAATACGTGCAGAGAGCCAGAATTTGGCTCCAAAATAAGGCTCCAGGGTCGAATTTGGGATGTTTGGGATATTTTTAAAACTGCAGGGAGGGTTTGGGCCTAATGTGATCCATCGCCGCTTCCCGTAATTGACATATTTTCAGTATTAAAAGTCATAATTTCCAACTGCGAATACGTGCTGAGAGCCAGAATTTGGCTATAATGTATGGCTCTAGGGTCGAATTTATGATGTTTGGGATATTTGAAAACTGCAAGCGGGGTTTTGGCAAAATTTGACGCATCGTTGCTTTCAGTAATTGGCATATTTTCCGTATAAAAAGTCGTAATTTCAAACTGCAAATACGTGCAGAGAGCCAGAATTTGGCTCCAAAATAACGCTCCAGGGTAGAATTTGGTATGTTTGGTATATTTTGAAAACTGCAGGGGGGTTTGGGCAAAATGTGACCCATCGCCGCTCTCGGTAATTGGCATATTTACGGTATAAAATGACGTAATTTCAAAGTGCGAATACGTGCAGAAAGCTAGAATTTGGCTCCAAAATATGGCTCAAAGGTCGAATTTGGATGTTTGGGATATTTTGCAAACTGCAGGGGGGTTTGGGCAAAACGTGACCCATCGTTTCTTTCAGTAATTGACATATTTTCAAGCGTCAAGTTTGGGATGATTGGGATAAAAAGTCGTAATTTCAAACAGCGAATACGTGCAGAGAGCCAGAATTTTGCTCCAAAAACGTTCTCATGGGTCGAATTTGAGATGTTTGGGATATTTTGAAAACTGCAAGGAGGGGGTTACGGCTAAATGTGACCTATCGCCGCTCTCAGAAATTGGCATATTTTCGGTATAAAATGTCGTAATTTCAAAATGCGAATATGTGCAGAGAGCCACAATTTGGCTCCAAAAGTTGGCTCAAGGGTCGAATTTGGTATGTTTGGGAAATTTTGAAAACTGCAGGGAGGGTTTGGGCAAAATGTGATCCATCGCTGCTCTCAGTAAATGGCATATTTTCGGTATATAAAGACGTAATTTCAAACGGCGAGTACGTGCAGAGAGCCCGAATTTGGTTACAAAATATGGCACAAGGGTCGAATTTGGGATGTTTGAGATAATTTGGAAACTGCAGAGAGGGTTTCGTCAAAATGTGATCCATCGCCGTTTTCAGTAATTGGCTTATTTTCGGTATAAAAAGTCGTAATTTCAAACTGCGAATACGCGCAGAAAGCTAGAATTTGGCTCCAAAATATGGCTCAAAGGTCGAATTAGGGATGTTTGGGATATTTTGCAAATTGCAGAGGGGGTATGGGCAAAACGTGACCCATCGCTTCTTTCAGTAATTGGCATATTTTCAAGCGTCAAATTTGGGATGTTTGGGATAAAAATTCGTAATTTCAAACTGCGAATACGTGCAGAGAGCCAGAATTTGGCTCCAAAAACATTCTCAAGGGTCGAATTTGGGGTGTTTGGGATATTTTGAAAACTGCAAGGAGGGGGTTTCGGCTAAATGTGACCTATCGCCGATCTCAGTAATTGGCATATTTTAGGTATAAAATGACGTAATTTCAAACTGCGAATATGTGCAGAGAGCCACAATTTGGCTTCAAAATTTCGCTCAAGGGTCGAATTTGCGATGTTTGGGATATTTTGAAAACTGCATGTGGATTTGGGCAAAATGTGACCCATCGCTGCTCTCAGTAATTGGCATATTTTCGGTATAAAATGTCGTAATTTCAAACTGCGAATACGTGCAGAGAGCCAGAATTTGGCTCGAAAATAAGGCTCCAGGGTCGAATTTGGGATGTTTGGGATATTTTTAAAACTGCAGAGAGGGTTTGGGCCTAATGTGATCCATCGCCGCTTCCCGTAATTGACATATTTTCAGTACAAAAAGTCATAATTTCCAACTGCGAATACGTGCTGAGAGCCAGAATTTGGCTATAATGTATGGCTCAAGGGTCGAATTTGGAATGTTTGGGATATTTGAAAACTGCAAGCGGGGTTTGGGCAAAATTTGACGCATCGTTGCTTTCAGTAATTGGCATATTTTCCGTATAAAAAGTCGTAATTTCAAACTGCAAATACGTGCAGAGAGCCAGAATTTGGCTCCAAAATAACGCTCCAGGGTAGAATTTGGGATGTTTGGTATATTTTGAAAACTGCAGGGGGGTTTGGGCAAAATGTGACCCATCGCCGCTCTCAGTAATTGGCATATTTACGGTATAAAATGACGTAATTTCAAAGTGCGAATACGTGCAGAAAGCTAGAATTTGGCTCCAAAATATTGCTCAAAGGTCGAATTTTAATGTTTGGGATATTTTGAAAACTGCAAGGAGGGGGTTTCGGCTAAATGTGACCTATCGCCGCTCTCAGAAATTGGCATATTTTCGGTATAAAATGTCGTAATTTCAAAATGCGAATATGTGCAGAGAGCCACAATTTGGCTCCAAAAGTTGGCTCAAGGGTCGAATTTGGTATGTTTGGGAAATTTTGAAAACTGCACGGAGGGTTTGGGCAAAATGTGATCCATCGCCTCTCAAAGTAATTAGCATATTTTCGGTATAAAAATACCTAACTTAAAACTGCGAATACGTGCAGAGAGCCAAAATTTGGGATGTTTGGGATATTTTGAAAACTGCAGGGTGGGGTTTGGTCATAATGTGATCCATCGCCGCTTTCCGTAATTGGCATATTTTCAGAATAAAAAGTCATAATTTCAAACTGCGAATACGTGCAGAGAGCCAGAATTTGGCTCCAAAATATGGCTCAAGGGTCGAATTTGGGATGTTTGGAATATTTGAAAATTGCAAGGGGGGGTTTGGGCAAAATGTGACGCAAAATATGATTCAAGGGTCGAATTTGGGATGTTTGGGATATTTTAAAAACTGCAGGGAGGGTTTGGTCATAATGTGATCCATCGCCGCTTTCCGTAATTGGCATATTTTCAGTATAAAAAGTCATAATTTCAAACTGCGAATACGTGCAGAGAGCCAGAATTTGGCTCCAAAATATGGCTCAAGGGTCGAATTTGGGATGTTTGGAATATTTAAAAATTGCAAGGGGGGTTTGGGCAAATCGTGACGCAACGCTACTTTCAGTAATTGGCATATTTTCAGTATAAAAATTCGTAATTTCAAACTTGGAATATGTGCAGAGAGCCAAAATTTGGCTTCAAAATAAGGCTCCAGGGTCGAATTATGGATGTTTGGAATATTTTGAAAACTGCAGGGGGTGGTTTGGGCAAAATGTGACCTATCGCTGCTCTCAGTATTTAACATATTTTCGGTATAAAAATTCGTAATTTCAAACTGCGAATATTTGGAGAGAGCCAGTATTTGGCTCCAAATAATGGCTCAAGGGACGAATTTGGGAGTTTTGGGCTCTTTTGAAAACTGCAGGGAGGGTTTAAGCAAAATGTGACCCATCACTGCTTTCAGTAATTGGCATATTTTCAGAATAAAAATCGTTATTTCAAAATGTGAATACATGCAGAGAGCCAGAATTTAGCTCCAAAATAAGGTTCAAGGGTCGAATTTGGGATGTTTGGGATATTTTAAAAACTGCAGGGAGGGTTTGGTCATAATGTGATCCATCGCAGCTGTCAGTAATTGGCATATTTTCAGTATAAAAGTCGTAATTTCAAACTGCGAATACGGGCAGAGAACCAGAATTTGGCTCCAAAATATGGATCAAGGGTCGAATTTGGGATGTTTGGGATATTTTGAAAACGGCAGGTAGGGTTTGGGCAAAATGTGATCCATTGCTGCTCTCCGTAATTGGCATATTTTCGGTATAAAAGTTCAAAAAATCAAACTGTGAATACGTGCTGAGAGTCAGAATTTGGCTCCAAAGTATGGCTCAATGGACGAATTTGGGATGTTTGGGCTATTTTGAAAACGAATTGCAAGAAACTTGATAAAATGCAAAATTTGCGAAATTCTGAGATATGAAGGCCAAATCACATATCATGAGAAAACATGAAGTAGTATCGAATAATTGGTAAAAACGAATATATTTACGTAAAATCACACTACATAAAAAACGTGAAAAAATTCACTATTTTACCATATTTGAGGATTTTAACTTCAAATCATAGAGCGAGGTTTCGTATTATTTAGATCCAAAAAAAGACATATGACAATGATGTTTCCAATACAAATGATAAAAATCAATGTGTTTTCATTGGAATTAACTAAAATGTTCCTGATTTTCCGTTTATATTACCGATGGATGATGTACATGTAAAACCGCTCCAATCCGGCTGAAACGTCTATATATGCAATAAAAACAGAACTTCTCCCCTATTCAATATCTTACTCAGTATTTTAACGAGAAACAAATGGTTGATTGAAAATGAAGTATTTAAGGTTAATTTGTAATCAATTATGTGTTTGCATCATTTTTATCGTATATTTAATGAATTAATAACAATAAACGGAAAATTCACATAAACGTTGAAAAACGGTAGAATCTTGCCTAATTCGTCGATATTTTGTTTAAATAACATAAAGGAAAAGGGGATGATAAACGTGAAAATATTGCTAAATTCGATGATTTTTCGTACGAAACAAAATGCAAGAAAACTTGCTTAAAATGCAATATTATGCGAAATTCTGAGATTTGAAGGCCAAATCACATATCGTGATACTATATGAAATAGTATCGAAATATTGGTAAAAATGAATATATTTACGTAATATCAAACTATTTGAAAAACGTGAAAAAAGTCACTATTATATCAAATTTGAGGATTTTTACTTCGAATCATGAAGCGAGGTTTCGTATTAATTAGATCCAAGAAAAGACATATGACAATGTTGTTTCCAATACAAATGATAAAAATGAATGTGTTTTCATTAGAATTAACTAAAATGTTTCTGATTTTCCGTTTATATTACCGATGGAAGATGTACACGTAAAACAGCTCTATTCCGGCTGAAAAGTCGATATATGCAAGAAAAACCAAACTTCTCCCTTTTTCAATATCTTACTCAGTATTTTAACGAGAAACAAATAGATGATTGAAAATAAAGTATTTAAGGTTATTATCTAATCAATTATGTGTTTGCTTCATTTTTATTGTATATATAATGAATTAATACTAATAAACAAAAAATTCACAAAAACGTTGAAAAACGCAAAATATTGCCTAATTCGATGATTTTTTGTTTAAATCACAAAGGAAGTGGGGATGATAAACGTCAAATTATTGCAAAATTCGATGATTTTTTGTACAAAACAAATTGCAAGAAACTTTATAAAATGCAAAATTTGCGAAATTCTGAGATATGAAGGCCAAATCACATATCGTGAGAAAACATGAAGTATCGAAATATTGGTAAAAATGAATATATTTACGTAATATTAAACTACATAAAAAACGAGAAAAAAGTCACTATTTTACCATATTTGAGGATTTTAACTTCAAATATTAGAGCGAGGTTTCGTATTATTTAGATCCAAAAAAAGACATGACAATGTTGTTTCCAATACAAATGATAAAAACTAATGTGTTTTCATTAGAATTAACTAAAATGTTCCTGATTTCCCGTTTATATTACCGATGGAAGATGTACACGTAAAACCGCTCTATTCCGGCTGAAACGTCCATATATGCAATAAAAACAGAACTTCTCCCCTTTTTAATATCTTACTCGGTATTTTAACGAGAAACAAATAGTTGATTGAAAATTAAGTATTTAAGGTTAATTTCGAATCAATTATGTGTTTGTATCATTTTTATCATATATTTAATGAATTAATAACAATAAACGGAAAATTCCCAAAAACGTGGACAAATGGTAAAATCTTGCTTATAAAGATGATACTTTGTTTAAATCACATAAATGAAAAGGTAATGATAAACGTGAAAATATTGCTATATTCGATGATTTTTCGTACGAAACAAAATGCAAGAAAACTTGCTTAAAATGCAATATTATGCGAAATTCTGAGATTTGAAGGCCAAATCACATATCGTGATACTATATGAAATAGTATCGAAATATTGGTAAAAATGAATATATTTACGTAATATCAAACTACATGAAAAACGTGATAAAAGTCACTATTATACCAAATATCAGGATTTTAACTTCGAATCATGAGGCGAGGTTTCGTATTATTTAGATCCAAGAAAAGACATATGACAATGTTGTTTCCAATACAAATGATAAAAATCAATGTGTTTTCATTAGAATTAACTAAAATGTTCCTGATTTTCCGTTTATATTACCGATGGAAGATGTACACGAAAAACCGCTCTATTCCGGCTGAAAAATCGATATATGCAATAAAAACCGAACTTCTCCCCTTTTCAATATCTTACTCAGTATTTTAACGAGAAACAAATAGAGGATTGAAAATGAAGTATTTAAGGTTATTATCTAATCAATTATGTGTTTGCATCATTTTTATTGTATATTTAATGAATTAATAACAATAAACTGAAAATTCACAAAAACGTGGAAAAACGGCAAAATATTGCCTAATTCGATGATATTTTGTTTATATCACATAAAGGAAAAGGGGGGGATGATAATCGTCAAAATATTACTAAATTCGATGATTTTTAGTACGAAACAAAATGCAAGAAAACTTGCTTAAAATGGAATATTTTGCGAAATTTTGAGATTTGAAGGCTAAATCACATATCGTGATACTACATGAAATAGTATCGAAATATGGGTAAAAAAATGAATATATTTACGTAATATCAAATTAAATGATGAACGTGAAAAAGTCACTATTATACCAAATTTGAGGATTTTAACTTCGAATCATAGAGCGAGGTTTCGTATTATATAGATCGAAGAAAAGACATATGACAATGTTGTTTCCAATACAAATGATAAAAATTAATGTGTTTTCATTAGAATTAACTAAAATGTTCCTGATTTTCAGTTTATATTACCGATGGAAGATGTACACGTATAACCACTCTATTCCGGCTGAAAAGTCGATATATGCAATAAAAACCGAACTTCTCCCCTTTTCAATATCTTACTCAGTACTTTAACGACAAACAAATAGATGATTGAAAATAAAGTATTTAAGGTTATTATCTAATCAATTATGTATTTGCATCATTTTTATTGTATATTTAATGAATTAATACTAAAAAACTGAAAATTCACAAAACGTGGAAAAACGACAAATAATGCCATATTCGATGATATTTTGTTTAAATCACATAAAGGAAATGGGGATGATAAACGTCAAAATATTGCAAAATTCGATGATTTTTAGTACAAAACAAAATGCAAGAAACTTGATAAAAATTCAAAATTTGCGAAATTCTGAGATATGAAGGTCAAATCACATATCGTGGGAAAACATGAAGTAGTATCGAATAATTGGTAAAAACGAATGTATTTACGTAAAATCACACTAAATAAAAAACGTGAAAAAAGTCACTATTTTACCATATTTGAGGACTTTAACTTCAAATCATAGAGCGAGGTTTCGTATTATTTAGATCCAAAAAAAGACATATGTCAATGTTGTTTCCAATACAAATGATAAAAATCAATGTGTTTTCATTAGAATTAACTAAAATGTTCCTGATTTTCCGTTTATATTACCGATGGAAGATGTACACGTAAAACCGCTCTAATCTGGCTGAAACGTCGATATATGCAATAAAAACAGAACTTCTCCCATTTCAATATCTTACTCAGTATTTTAACGAGAAACAAATAGTTGATTGAAAATGAAGTATTTAAGGTTAATTTCTAATCAATTATGTGTTTGCATCATTTTTTTTATTTTCTCTGGAGCCTTAGCATCCCTCTCTTGATCCTCTGCATCACTCTCTTGAGCCTCTGCATCATTCTCTTGAGCCTCTGCATCCCTCTCTTAAGCCTCTACATCATTCTCTTAAGCCTATGCATCAATCTCTTGGGCCTCTGAATCACTCTCTTAAGCCTCTGCATCTCTCTCTTCACCCTCTGCATCCCTCTCTGGAGCCTCAGCATCCCTCTCTTGCGCCTCTGCAGCACTCTCTTGAGCCTCTTCATCATTCTCTTGAGCCTCACCATCACTCTCTTGAGCCTCTGCATCCCTCTCTTAAGCGTCTGCATCATTCTCTTGAGCCTCTGCATCCCACTCTTAAACTCCTGTATCCCTCTCATGAGCCTCTGCATCCCTCTCTTGAGCCTTTGCATCACTCTCTTAAGCCTCTGCATCCCTCTCTTTAGCCTCTGCATCCCTCTCTTTAGCCTCTGCATCCCTCTCTTAAGCCTCTGCATCCCTCTCTTGAGCCATTGCATCACTCTCTTAAGCCTCTGCATCCCTCTCTGGAGCCTCTGCATTACTCTCAAGAGCCTCTGCGTCCCTCTCTTGTGCCTCTGCATCCCTCACTTTAGCCTCTGCATCCCACTCATGAGCCTCTTCATCCGTCTTTTAAGCCTCTGCATCACTCTCTTAAGCCTCTGCATCACTCTCGTAGGCCTCTGAATCACTCTCTTGAGCCTCTGCATCACTCTCGTAAGCCTCTGAATCACTCTCTTGAGCCTCTGCATCTCTCTCCTGAGCTCCTGCATCCATCTCTTGAGCCTCTGCATCCCTCTCATGAGCCTCTGCATCCCTCTCTTGAGCCTTTGCATCACTCTCTTAAGCCTCTGCATCCCTCTCTTGAGCCTCTGCATCCCTCTCTTAAGGCTCTGCATCCCTCTCTTGAGCCTTTGCATCACTCTCTTAAGCCTCTGCATCCCTCTCTGGAGCCTCTGCATCACTCCCAAGAGCCTCTGCGTCCCTCTCTTGTGCCTCTGCATGCCTCACTTGAGCCTCTGCATCCCTCTCATGAGCCTCTGCATCCGTCTCTTAAGCCTTTGCATCACTCTCTTGAGCCTCTGCATCCCTCTCATGAGCCTCTGCATCCCACTCGTGAGCCTTTGCATCACTCTCCCAAGCCTATGCATCCCGCTCTTGAGCCTCAGCATCACTCTGACGAGCCTCTGCATCCCTCTCTTGTGCCTCTGCATCCCCTCTCTTGAGCCTCTGCATCCCTTTCTTGACCCTCTGCAACCCTCTCTTAAGCCTCTGCATCACTCTCTTGAGCCTCTGCATCATTCTCCTAACCCTTTGCATCACTCTCATGAGCCTCTGCATAACACTCTTAAGCCTATGCATCCCTCTCTTGAGCCTCTGCATCACTCTCATGAGCCTCTGTATCCCTCTTTTGAGCCTCTGCAACACTCTAGTAAGCCTCTGCGACACTCTCTTAAGCCTCTGATTCCCTCTCTTTATCGTCTGCATCACTCTCTTAAGCCTCTGCATCACTCTCTTCAGCCTCTGCTTCACTCTCTTAAGCCTCTGCATCACTCCCTTGAGCCTCTGCATCATTCTCTTGAGCCTCTGCATCCTTCTCTTAAGCCTCTACATCATTCTCTTGAGCCTCTGCATAACTCTCTTGAGCTTCTGAGTCACTCTCTTAAGCCTCTGCATCACTCTCTTGAGCCTCTGCGTCACTCTCTTAAGCCTCTGCATCTCTCACTTCAGCCTCTGCATCACTCTCTGGAGCCTCTGCATCCCTCTCTGGAGCCTCAGCACCCCTCTCCTGAGCCTCAGCAGCACTCTCTTAAGCCTCTGCATCACTCTCTTGAGCCTCTGCGTCACTCTCTTAAGCCTCTGCATCTCTCACTTCAGCCTCTGCATCACTCTCTGGAGCCTCTGCATCCCTCTCTGGAGCCTCAGCACCCCTCTCCTGAGCCTCAGCATCACTCTCTTAAGCCTCTGCATCACTCTCGTAAGCCTCTGAATCACTCTCTTGAGCCTCTGCATCACTCTCTTCAGCCTCTGAATCCCTCGCTTGAGGGCCTCTGCATAACGCTCATACTCCTCTGCATCACTCTCTTGAGCCTCTGCATCACGCTCTTGAGCCTCTGCATCACTCTCTAGACCCTCTGCATCACTCTCTTTATCCTATGCATCACTCTCTGGAGCCTCTGCATCACTCTCCTCAGCCTCTGCAACACTCTCTTGAACCTCTGCATCACTCTCTTGAGCCTCTACATCACTCTCTTGATCGTCAGCATCACTCCCTTGAGCCTCTGCATCATTCTCCTGAGCCTCTGCATCCCTCTCTTAAGCCTCTACATCATTTTCTTGAGCCTCTGCATAACTCTCTTCAGCCTCTGCATAAATCTCTGGAGCCTCTGCATCCCTCTCTGGAGCCTCAGCATCCCTCTCTTGAGCCTCTACAGCACTCTCTTTAGCCTCTTCATCATTCTCTTGAGCCTCTGCATCCCTCTCCTAACCCTCTGCATCACTCTCTTGAGCCTCTGCATCCCTCTCTTAAGCCTCTGCATCACTCTCTTGAGCCTCTGCATCCCTCTCTTGAAATCCTGCATCCCTCTCATGAGCCTCTGCATCCCTCTCGTGAGCATTTGCATCACTCTCCCAAGCCTATGCATCCCGCTCTTGAGCCTCTGGATCACTCCCACGAGCCTCTGCATCCCTCTCTTGTGCCTCTGCATCCCCTCTCTTGAGCCTTTGCATCCCTCTCTTGAGCCTCTGCATCCCTCTCTTATGCCTCTGCATCACTCTCTTAAGCCTCTGCATCACTCTCTTGAGCCTCTGCATCATTCTCCTAACCCTCTGCATCACTCTCATGAGCCTCTGCATAACTCTCTTGAGCCTCTGCATCACTCTCATGAGCCTCTGTATCCCTCTCTAGAGCCTCTGCAACACTCTAGTAAGCCTCTGCATCACTCTCTTAAGCCTCTGATTCCCTCTCTTTGTCGTCTGCATCACTCTCTTAAGCCTCTGCATCACTCTCTTCAGCCTCTGCTTCACTCTCTTAAGCCTCTGTATCACTCCCTTGAGCCTCTGCATCATTCTCTTGAGCCTCTGCATCCCTCTCTTAAGCCTCTACATCATTCTCTTGAGCCTCTGCAAAACTCTCTTGAGCTTCTGAGTCACTCACTTAAGCCTCTGCATCACTCTCTTGAGCCTCTACATCACTCTCTTCAGCCACTGCTTAACTCTCTGGAGCCTCTGCATCCCTCTCTAGAGCCTCAGCATCCCTCTCTTGAGCCTCTACAGCACTCCCTTTAGCCTCTTCATCATTCTTTTGAGCCTCTGTATCCCTCACTTGGGCCTTTGCATCACTATCTTAAGCCTATGCATCCCTCTCTTGAGCCTTTGCATCACTCTCAAGAGCCTCTGCATTCCTCTCATGTGCCTCTGCATCCCCTCACTTGAGCCTCTGCTTCCCTCTCTTGAGCCTCTGCATCACTCTCTTGAGCCTCTGCATCCCTCTCTTGAGCCTCTGCATCCCTCTCTTAAGCCTCTGCATCACTCTCTTAAGTCTCTGCATCCCTCTCTTGAGCCTCTGCATCACTCTCCTGAGCCTCTGCATTACTCTCTTGAGCCTCTACATCCTTCTCTTGAGCCTCTGCATCTCTCTCTTAAGCATCTGCATCACTCTCTTGAGCCTATGCATCACTCTCTTGGCCCTCTGCATCCCTCTCCTAAGCCTACGCAACACTCTCTTCAGCCTCTGCATCACTTTCTTAAGCCTCTGCATCCCTCTCTTGATCATCTGCATCATTCTCGTAAGCCTATGCACCACTCTCTTGAGCCTCTGCAGAACTCTCTTGAGCCTTTGCTTCACTCTCTTTAGCCTCTGCATCCCTCTATTGAGCCTCTGCATCTTTCTCATGTGCCTCTGCATCCCTCACTTGAGCCTCTGCATCCCTCTCTTGAGCCTCTGCATCTGTCTCTTGAGCCTCTGCATCCCTCTCTTGAGCCTCTGCATCCGTTTCTTAAGCCTCTGCATCACTCTCTTAAACCTCTGCATCACTCTCGTAAGCCTCTGAATCACTCTCTTGAACCTCTGCATCACTCTTTTAAGCCTCTGAATCCCTCGCTTGAGGCCTCTGCATCACTCTCTCGAGCTTTTGCATCACGCACATACTCCTCTGCATCACTCTCTCGAGCTTTTGCATCACGCTCATACTCCTCTGCATCACGCTCATACTCCTCTGCATCACTCTCCTGAGCCTCTGCATCACTCTCTTGAGCCTCTGCATCACTCTCTAGACCCTCTGCATCACTCTCTTGAGCCTCTGCATCACTCTCTTGAGCCTCTGCATCACTCTCCTGAGCGTCTGTATCACTCTCCTGAGCCTCTGCATCACTCTCTTGTGCCTCTACATCACTCTCTTGAGCTTCTGAGTCACTCTCTCAAGCCTCTGCATCACTCTCTTTAGCCTCTACATCACTCTCTTGATCGTCTGCATCACTCCCTTGAGCCTCTGCATCATTCTCCTGAGCCTCTGCATCCCTCTCTTAAGCCTCTACATCATTTTCTTGAGCCTCTGCATAACTCTCTTCAGCCTCTGCATAAATCTCTGGAGCCTCTGCATCCCTCTCTGGAGCCTCAGCATCCCTCTCTTGAGCCTCTACAGCACTCTCTTTAGCCTCTTCATCATTCTCTTGAGCCTCTGCATCCCTCTCCTAACCCTCTGCATCACTCTCTTGAGCCTCTGCATCCCTCTCTTAAGCCTCTGCATCACTCTCTTGAGCCTCTGCATCCCTCTCTTGAACTCCTGCATCCCTCTCATGAGCCTCTGCATCCCTCTCGTGAGCATTTGCATCACTCTCCCAAGCCTATGCATCCCGCTCTTGAGCCTCTGGATCACTCCCACGAGCCTCTGCATCCCTCTCTTGTGCCTCTGCATCCCCTCTCTTGAGCCTTTGCATCCCTCTCTTGAGCCTCTGCATCCCTCTCTTAAGCCTCTGCATCACTCTCTTAAGCCTCTGCATCACTCTCTTGAGCCTCTGCATCATTCTCCTAACCCTCTGCATCACTCTCATGAGCCTCTGCATAACTCTCTTGAGCCTCTGCATCACTCTCATGAGCCTCTGTATCCCTCTCTAGAGCCTCTGCAACACTCTAGTAAGCCTCTGCATCACTCTCTTAAGCCTCTGATTCCCTCTCTTTGTCGTCTGCATCACTCTCTTAAGCCTCTGCATCACTCTCTTCAGCCTCTGCTTCACTCTCTTAAGCCTCCGTATCACTCCCTTGAGCCTCTGCATCATTCTCTTGAGCCTCTGCATCCCTCTCTTAAGCCTCTACATCATTCTCTTGAGCCTCTGCATAACTCTCTTGAGCTTCTGAGTCACTCTCTTAAGCCTCTGCATCACTCTCTTGAGCCTCTACATCACTCTCTTCAGCCACTGCATAACTCTCTGGAGCCTCTGCATCCCTCTCTAGAGCCTCAGCATCCCTCTCTTGAGCCTCTACAGCACTCCCTTTAGCCTCTTCATCATTCTCTTGAGCCTCTGCATCCCTCACTTGGGCCTTTGCATCACTATCTTAAGCCTATGCATCCCTCTCTTGAGCCTTTGCATCACTCTCAAGAGCCTCTGCATTCCTCTCATGTGCCTCTGCATCCCCTCACTTGAGCCTCTGCTTCCCTCTCTTGAGCCTCTGTATCACTCTCTTGAGCCTCTGCATCCCTCTCTTGAGCCTCTGCATCCCTCTCTTAAGCCTCTGCATCACTCTCTTAAGTCTCTGCATCCCTCTCTTGAGCCTCTGCATCACTCTCCTGAGCCTCTGCATTACTCTCTTGAGCCTCTACATCCTTCTCTTGAGCCTCTGCATCCCTCTCTTAAGCATCTGCATCACTCTCTTGAGCCTATGCATCACTCTCTTGGCCCTCTGCATCCCTCTCCTAAGCCTACGCAACACTCTCTTCAGCCTCTGCATCACTTTCTTAAGCCTCTGCATCCCTCTCTTGATCATCTGCATCACTCTCGTAAGCCTATGCACCACTCTCTTGAGCCTCTGCAGAACTCTCTTGAGCCTTTGCTTCACTCTCTTTAGCCTCTGCATCCCTCTATTGAGCCTCTGCATCTTTCTCATGTGCCTCTGCATCCCTCACTTGAGCCTCTGCGTCCCTCTCTTGAGCCTCTGCATCTCTCTCTTGAGCCTCTGCATCCCTCTCTTGAGCCTCTGCATCCGTTTCTTAAGCCTCTGCATCACTCTCTTAAACCTCTGCATAACTCTCGTAAGCCTCTGAATCACTCTCTTGAGCCTCTGCATCACTCTCTTAAGCCTCTGAATCCCTCGCTTGAGGCCTCTGCATCACTCTCTCGAGCTTTTGCATCACGCTCATACTCCTCTGCATCACTCTCTCGAGCTTTTGCATCACGCTCATACTCCTCTGCATCACGCTCATACTCCTTTGCATCACTCTCCTGAGCCTCTGCATCACTCTCTTGAGCCTTTGCATCACTCTCTAGACCCTCTGCATCACTCTCTTGAGCCTCTGCATCACTCTCTTGAGCCTCTGCATCACTCTCCTGAGCGTCTGTATCACTCTCCTGAGCCTCTGCATCACTCTTGTGCCTCTACATCACTCTCTTGAACCTCTGCATCACTCTCTTAAGCCTCTGCATCCCTCTGTTGATCGTCTGCATCACTCCCTTGAGCCTCTGCATCATTCTCCTGAGCCTCTGCATCCCTCTCTTAAGCCTCTACATCATTCTCTTGAGCCTCTTCATAACTCTCTTGAGCTTCTGAGTCACTCTCTCAAGCCTCTGCATCACTCTCTTGAGCCTCTACATCACTCTCTTCAGCCTCTGCATAGCACTCTGGAGCCTCTGCATCCCTCTCTGGAACCTCAGCATCCCTCTCTTGAGCCTCTACAGCACTCTCTTTAGCCTCTTCATCATTTTCTTGAGCCTCTGCATTCGTCTCTTAAGCCTCTGCATCACTCTCTTAAGCCTTTCCATCCCTCTCTTAAGCCTCTGCATCACTCTCTTGATCCTCTGCATCCCTCTCTTGAACTCCTGCATCCCTCTCATGAGCCTCTGCATCCCTCTCGTGAGCCTTTGCATCACTCTCCCAAGCCTATGCATCCCGCTCTTGAGCCTCTGCATCACTCTGACGAGCCTCTGCATCCCTCTCTTGTGCCTCTGCATCCCCTCTCTTGAGCCTCTGCATCCCTTTCTTGACCCTCTGCAACCCTCTCTTAAGCCTCTGCATCACTCTCTTGAGCCTCTGCATCATTCTCCTAACCCTCTGCATCACTCTCATGAGCCTCTGCATAACACTCTTAAGCCTATGCATCCCTCTCTTGAGCCTCTGCATCACTCTCATGAGCCTCTGTATCCCTCTTTTGAGCCTCTGCAACACTCTAGTAAGCCTCTGCGACACTCTCTTAAGCCTCTGATTCCCTCTCTTTATCGTCTGCATCACTCTCTTAAGCCTCTGCATCACTCTCTTCAGCCTCTGCTTCACTCTGTTAAGCCTCTGCATCACTCCCTTGAGCCTCTTCATCATTCTCTTGAGCCTCTGCATCCTTCTCTTAAGCCTCTACATCATTCTCTTGAGCCTCTGCATAACTCTCTTGAGCTTCTGAGTCACTCTCTTAAGCCTCTGCATCACTCTCTTGAGCCTCTGCGCCACTCTCTTAAGCCTCTGCATCTCTCACTTCAGCCTCTGCATCACTCTCTGGAGCCTCTGCATCCCTCTCTGGAGCCTCAGCACCCCTCTCTTGAGCCTCAGCAGCACTCTCTTGAGCCTCTTCATCATTTTCTTGTGCCTCTGCATCCCTCTCCTAAGGCTCTGCTTCACTCACTTGAGCCTCTGCATCCCTCTCTTAAGCCTCTGCATCTCTCTCTTGAGCCTCTGCATCCCTCTCATGAACTCCTGCATCCCTCTCTTGAGCCTTTGCATCACTCTCAAGAGCCTCTGCATTCCTCTCTTGTGCCTCTGCATCCCCTCACTTGAGCCTCTGCTTCCCTCTCTTGAGCCTCTGCATCCCTCTCTTGAGCCTCTGCATCCCTCTCTTGAGCCTCTGCATCCCTCCATTAAGCCTCTGCATCACTCTCTTAAGTCTCTGCATCCCTCTCGTGAGAGTGATGCAGAGGCTGAAGAGAGGGATGCAGAGGCTCAACCCAGCAAACACAAATCATCTACACAACGTTCGCCTATCTCTTGCCATAGGTGTGGGAATGATTTGCATTGAGAATGGTGCAGGAAAGCCTTTGAGAAACTTTTACTCAAAAAATCCAAACACAAAGGTTTAATTATAAATTGTTTTTCTACAATTATTTTCTTCCAAATGTAAAACAAATAGTTTTTACATGTTTAAATATAAAATTTATGGTGTTTTTTTGTAAAATTCATTAATAAATTGTGAATGATATATATTGGCTGAGTGAAACCTTTAAAATCCATTTAGTTATAATTTGAACAGAAAAAAGTATTTTTCCAAATTTTCTAAAAATTGCTCTTTTTAACACAATTTGACTCCTTATACATTCCACTAAACACTATATCATGTTTAAATATATAATTTATGTATTATTCTCTAAAATAATTTATATAAATTATATAAGTTGCTGGAAAGTGGTGTTAAAGATTATGAAAACATTTTGTTGTGTTAATATGTTCTTATTAACTATGTCTCAAGTTCACAGTTTATCAAACAAGAATATTAACATTCGTCAACTCTTAAAATCTTATATGTTATCTTGCTGGTGCAAAAAAGGGTGAATCTTTAGGAACAGCTATAGTATCTATATATCACAAATGGTGTTTTCCCTAACTCAAACAATGTAGGGTTTATTATTCTACACATATTTCTAATGACTCTTAGATGTTTACATTCTCTGAAGTATAATTGTGAAGGCTGTGTCCATCACTCTCAACACAGATTCTTAAACTCGTCTCTGCAGGTTCAACTATATAATTATAGTTTCCATTTTGAATTTCCATGGACATTTGTATCCAAAATGAAACCAATGTGGTTTCCTTCAGCGCCTTCAGCCAGCACATTTGCTCATTCATTTCCACAGATTCCAACAAGGTAGGGGATTTACAGAAATTTGTATATTCATATTGTTATATATTAAAAATATGAATGCAGTTCAATATGATAAGACAAATACATGAGTTTATGATAAATTCGTTTTCTGTGATATACCATTGATATGCTCTTTTTTTCTTTTAACGGCAGACTAAACTAAAGTGCTCACATCAACAGATTTGATGTATAAATGGTCAACGCACAACAGAGTTAGTATAAATGTATTAGTATAAATCTTACTTGTCTCATTGTTAATTCACATTCAATGTCAACTTGTGGTTGCATTGTACAAGGCCAACACAGATGATCGAAGGAAACTAACTCTGCTCTAGTTCCATGAAGTTGCTATTTGGTCTTTACTCAATGCATTGTACATGCATTGTACAAGGCCAACACAGATGATCGAAGGAAACTAACTCTGCTCTAGTTCCATGAAGTTGCTATTTGGTCTTTATTGAAATTTGACAAGGCAGAGTGGCCTGCAACAACTACACCATCTCCACATCTAGTTCATGCTCCAGACATAAATCATGACACTGGTCCTGTGTATCCTGCTGCTGACCCGTCAACACCTGGCCCGTCGGGTGTGAGGCGCCCTCTCTTCACGTCTACACCTAGTGCTGAAGCTGAATCTGATGAAGATAATTCATATTCCACATTAGTGTTTGAAAACAATAGTGAGAGCGACGATTCAGACAGTGGTTTATTGCCAACCAAGAGACAACAGCGACGTGTTGTTATAGCAGAGACTCGCCTGAACTATAAATTGAAACATGAGCTGGTAAAAATCCCCAAACGTCGCAGGTGTGAAGTGTGTTCAAAGTCGGGTATCAGGAAGGAAACTGGTATAGCGTGCAAGACATGCGATGTTCCACTTTGCGTCATACCTTGTTACACCACTTATCACAGGAAAAGGGTGTATTGGGTGGACAAGAAATAACCACCTACATCAGCTTCACTCCACCTAGGAACATCTGTTGAGCAACTTCAGGAATCAGTACCTGAAGGAGGTGGAGTGGAGATAAAATGCTCAACTTATTTTACTACAATCGTCTTTGCTTTGGTAAGTACACATAATTGTCTTAGATTGTTTCAGTATTGTAGTCTATTTTCTTAGGAATATTTTGATACCTAAATGAGAACTGTAGCACGAAAACTAAAGTAAGTATACATGAAACAAGAGAAACTTTTTTTGTGGGTGTTGCGGGTTTGAGTTGGAGTGTCAAGAGCGGGTTCCGGTTGTGTGTTTTCCGTCATCTCTACAGCTGTGAATTCCAAGGAATTGTATTTGATATGCATATGTCTGTGTAGGGAATTTTATTCCGAACACTATACAAAAAAAAAACGGTGTGAAACAAGTATAAACTTGAAAAACATGAGCAAAGTAAAAACTTTTGACGCTCACGGGTACAAACACGCGTAAGATTTTATTCGCCGCAAATTTATTTGACGCTGTGTTGGCCAACTCTACCCATGTTCTTATAGAACTTTCTATTGCGAACACATTGCTATAAAAATGAAATACGTAACTTCAGAAATAATGTCAGGAGAGTTAAATAAGTATAAACATTCAAAGCACTGCATCCCAACAGTGTCGTCCCTGCTGAAATCACGGCTAACGCTTCACCCAGTTCCCACACTCGTGCGGGTCACCCGATACCATAATTAGACATTGATAGGCATATGTCTGGGTGGGGAATTTTATTGCGAGTTCAGTGATATCAAAATGAGCGCTGTAGGATGACTGTGAGGCTGGCAACAAACGAAAGAGTATGAACATTTACTTCCTGTTTGGGTGTCACGGCGAGTCATCTTCGTGTTTATTTACTTCGTGGTGGGATACCAAATGCTTCGGTGACATTTTATGCATATGATCTTGTAGAGAATTTTATTGCCAACGCATTGATACCAAAATGAAAAACGTAGCTTGAGAATTGAGGTTAGGAGCGTGAAAAGATTATAAACTTTTTTGTGTTTACGCTTGAGCGCCCAGAACGCCGCGCGCACTAAAGTGTTAAGCAACTGACATATGTGGAGAGCTAGTATCAAAATTTATATGTTTGTCCTGCACACCGCCCCCCATCCAGTGGGCAGCGGTGGATAGGTTAGGTGGATAGGGGGTTAGGTTGGTAGGTTACATTGAGTTAATTAGGTAGTACTTAGTGTTTATCTGTTATAGATAGGAGCTGCCTGGTATGGGCCAATAGGCCTTCTGCAGTTACCTTTGTTTTTATGTTTTTGCCATGTAACCTAAATGGTTAGAGAGGCACATATATGGGCTTAGGGACTGAACCCCACACTACATTTAGCTAAGCTGGTTACAATCTTGATGATATAGTTACAAAATTCTGTATAAGTCGTCACATTATCAATGGGTTCGAGATCAACCACAATTTCCTGAATAGATATAACAAAGGGGATATTAATAGGGTATTAAAATTGTCAACACAAGATAGAACACGAAACAATGGGTATAAATTGGATAAGTTTAGATTTAGGAAAGACTTGGGTAAATACAGGGTCAGTAACAGGGTTGTTGATTTGTGGAATTTTTCTTAACTTATAAATTTATCTTTATTTATCTTAAACTGGTTGGGAGAGGTACAGTTTTTAACATAATTGGGAAGGTCATTCCACATTCGAGGTCTCTTGATTTGTAAAGCATTTCTAGTTTGACTAAGTCGTACTCTTGGAATATCAAATAGGTTTTTGTTTCTGGTGTGGTGCTCATGGGATCTGTTACAACCTTCTAGGAAGCTTTTAAGGTCAGGATTGACATTACAGTGCAGCGTTATATATATATAAAATACACATGAGAGTATGTGCAGGGACTTAATATCTAACATATTCAGAGATTTGAGTAAGGGGTCCATATATACTGCCCGGTTGCCTGAAATGCTATATGCCCACTATAGTGGCTTTAGGTATTGTATGCACTAGCTCTATCTATAAATCCAACATTATGTTTGTAAATCAACTATGTATGTACTTTCCTGAATAAAATTGACTTTACTGTACACTTATATTCTCTGTGGATTTGTTACCCCTATCGTTTGGGAGAAAAAAAATGACTAATACGTTCGGCGAATGACTTTGACTTCAACTTCACTTTGACTTCGTTCATGTCATCGTATTTTCCGTAATATATAAAGGTTATGACAATGCAATTATATTATTGTGTGCAAATAAGTTTGAAATTTCATGTACCCTAAAAATATTAAAATAAAGAATAAGAATAATTAAATAATTGTTGTAGTAAATTGTCACACGTTCATCATACGCAAACGAACACACAGTTTGGAGCGTCAGTACAAGACCGCCGCCATTTTAAAACACGGCTTCGAATGTAAGTAATGTTTTTCTCGTACTAACACTGTGTTATACAATAGATTTGGTCTTGAATTCACAAATTTAGTTGTTACATCTGACAGAGTATGTTAGACGGTGTAATGCTGGTCCATGTTAACGTATTTGTGGGCTTGGTTGGTTTAAATGTGGAGGCGAGGCCTGGCAGTGCTGGTGTATGTGGAGGCGAGGCGAGGCCTGGCAGTGCTGGTGTATGTGGAGGCGAGGCCTGGCTGTGCTAGTGTGTATGTGGAGGCGAGGCCTGGCTGTGCTAGTGTGTATGTGGAGGCGAGGCCTGGCAGTGCTGGTGTATGTGGAGGCGAGGCCTGGCAGTGCTGGTGTATGTGGAGGCGAGGCCTGGCTGTGCTAGTGTGTATGTGGAGGCGAGGCCTGGCTGTGCTAGTGTGTATGTGGAGGCGAGGCCTGGCTGTGCTAGTGTGTATGTGGAGGCGAGGCATGTACAACACTCCCCAATAGGAAGAAAACCCACTGGGTTCTAGGCTAGGTTAGGCTTATCTGTAATAATTGAATTAAGCCTAGCAAAGCCTAGAACCTAGTTCAGTAATTTAAAAAATGTTGTAACTTGAAAAATGCCATTCAATACATTAAACAATTTAAATATTTTCAGGCAATCAACACAACCCTCTCATGTTGGCTAACCCTCTCTCATGTTGGTCAATAATTTAATTATTTTTTTATGGAGTAATCTTTGCTGTTGAAATGTAGTCTTTTTGAGACTACATTTCAAATGTAGTGTGTGTGGAGGCGTGTATGTTAGGTATTACCTAATATACACGGTGTAATATATCTGTGTGAAATAGATTAAATCCATTTATTTGATATTCAGCTAATAGTTCTGTATTTTCTACATTCATCCATGTTTTGGTAAGTGCAATAATATGTATTGTTTCATTGCAGATTAGAGATTCAAGATAGTTCTAGATTTCCGAAGTACTGAAACGCGCGCCATACAGGCTTGGTGGATCTAGGTGCAAGGTAAAATTATTTACATTTACTTGTTTTGTATTTATTTTTTGTATTTATATGCATATATGCATTTATATGCATTATTCTATAGAATAATAGATCTCGTAATAATTTTGCAAAAATAGTGGCATTTACTATTTTTAAAAGATTATTAAAAAATTTACTGATATGGTGCATTCGGAAGGGCGAAGAGGGAGAACGGCCTGTTGACATAGCTCGGGTGCAGGGGGGGGGGGGTTGTGTAAAAGCCTGGTTTGTGCCTCGGAGAGGCTATGGGATCCAGTAAGTTCAGTAGAACTTCGGTTTCAACCCTTTTACCCTGTTGTAGCTCAGTCGATTAAGGCAGTGTCTGGGATGCTCCCGGACGCAGGTTCGAATCCTCGTCACGGCCCTTGTGGATTTGTTCATTTGATGCATCACGTTATTGTGATCTGTGTGTGTAATTCTTCACTTGCTACAGCAACAGGAATGTGTGTGTATGTATTTGTGTTGTTGAATATGACCGAAAGTGTAAGATTAATGATTCTAACACAAATCGTCTGAATATTTGTTTTTCTTCACTGTCGAGAGTAGTTAAAAAAATTTACTCGAGTTTATTTTCACACTTTATTTATGGTCCTTAAGTCCCTCTCCTTAATGCTGCTGCTGTTTCTCGCATCTTTGCATCGCTTGTATGTTTGGGGGTTTGGCCTCTTGCTATATATTGATTCCATTTGTGTGTGTTTGGGTCTCAGGCCCTCTCGCAATTTCTGTTGAACAAACCCCTTTTCCTAGTTCTGCATCTCTCCTTTGGTACAAATTTTGTTGTGCTTTTATCATATATTTCACAAAACTTGACATACATTTCATTTACTTCATGTCCTATCAGCAAGTGTTTGTCAAATTCTTTAAGGAAAGTTTATCATCCTGATTGCAGATCTCTAGCGATATTATGTCAACTTCTTGTGGATTCGCAATCATTATTTAATTTACCTTTAGGTGTTCTTTCACCAGCACAGCAACACTGTACCTCTCCCAACCAGTTTAAGATAAAAACTAAGTACTAACTAATTAACTCAATGTAACCTACCTTACCCCCAAAATGACAACCCATGTCTTCTATTTTAAACAATGCTGTTTTGTTGACCAAATTGTATTTTTGTTTTTTTCTGCAATGTTTCCCCCCCCCCCCCCCCCACCACTCTACCACCACATTGAGTTTAGTAGCTCTGTGCACGTCAGGTGCTGTTTAATATACAGACCTACTCCTCCATTTGACCTAGTTTCTCTATCACATCTATATCACTTTGTGCTTTAGCCCTGGTGGAGCTTGGTCCACCAGGGTGTTGTTTGGAGTGGCCCGCAGATCCACATACAGTCTGCATATGATATACAGTCTGTTGATCAATTAAACTACAGTAGTTAGTTTTATTCACCGAATGCACCAATATGTGTTCATTCTTCCCAGATGAAGGAACTAGGTAATATTCATCATCTGAATGCACCATCTGATGCTTTAACACACTCATGATACACGAGAGGTTTAAAAAACTTTTAAAACTTTTAAAACTTTTTGACCTATGTATTTAAAAGCAATTCTAAAGTTAAAAAGTGTAGCATAGGCCCCTCGCAGAATGTTCTTAATATGATTTTCAGGTTATAGTTTTCTATCTAAAACCACCCCTAGATCTCTTTCTTGATCAGAATTCTTTATAGATCTCAGTGGCTCGATCATAGAAACTGCTCTAAATCCTTGTTGGCCTGGATTGTGGAGGTCATTGGTCTCTATAAAACTAGTAATCTGACTCCTGATCACTCTCAAATAATTTTATTAAGTGGGATGTTAGTGCAACTGGTCTATAATTCTTTGCCAATGCTTGTGTTGTGTTGTGTTGTTTTGGTAGTGATGTGCAATGTGTTGTTTTGGTAGTGATTCGTCCAGTTCTGGTAGTAGTGCGGTTGTTGTGTAGTGTAGTACTTGTGTGCTTGTTAATGACTTGTATTCCAGTCTTGTGGGTATCTCCTTTCCCCTACGGGCCAACTGCTTTGTTCTTACCTAGCATTTTGCTTTGTTTGGGTATGAATGTTTGTGTGCCGTATATTTTGCAAAATTTGCCATATATCTCATTATTTACTCCTCTGCCTAGCAACAAGTCTGTCTAATTATACTCATTAACTGTTTTTCAAAGTTCCCCATAGTGTCCTTTATTGAAATCGAGTTCATGAACCGTTTCAATGTTCTTATTTTCTTCTAGATTATATCTTAAAGTATATTTAAATGTTATTGTTATTATTGTTATTAAATGTTATTGTGACATTGCATTGCAATTGAGCTATGTTGTTTACCATACCGTTCATTTCGTGAGTATAAGTATAGATGCCACACTTGTGACAGGTAAAACCATGCCTTTTTTGAAAAACAGCACCGTCTGTTGCACGTAAGAGCAACCCACACTATATTATGTTGCGATATTATTTCAATATTTC
The DNA here is from genome assembly GCF_040958095.1 of Procambarus clarkii. Lineage (NCBI taxonomy): Eukaryota > Metazoa > Arthropoda > Malacostraca > Decapoda > Cambaridae > Procambarus > Procambarus clarkii. Next base: position 860,972 of record NC_091155.1, read on the forward strand.
CGATTGTATTGATAATTTGAATTTTCATAGATTTCAATTTATTTTCATTTCGATTTAATAATTTTGTGTGACATTGCATTGAAATTGAGCTGTGTTGTTTACCATACTGTTCATTTCATGAGTATAGTTTATTTTTTTATTTTTTTCATTTCATTTTTTTAGCTGTTCTTATTTTTCAGTGATGGGAATATCAGATCATTTGATGTTCCCAATTTTCTGATGGAAGCATCAGACCATTATAGAATGCATCGGATGAGGTAGTTTGGAATGGTGGGGAGGACGAGAGGGGGGTATGGTGGGGAAGACGAGGGGACAGAGGAGAGGGTAATGGTGGGGAGGACGAGGGGACTGGGGAGTTGGGGATGGTGGGGACAGGGGAATGCTGGGGAGGACAAAGGGACAGGTGAATGGGAGATGGTGGGGGAGGAAGAAGGACAGGGGAGGGGAAAATGGTAAGGAGGACGATGGGACAGGGAAGTGGGAATAGTGGGGATGATGTGGGGACAGGGAAGTGGGAAGGACGAGAGGACTGTGGAATGGGGAATAGCAAAGTGAATTATAATTATATATATTAATTAATTCTTATAAATTTCCAGAAGCCTGTATCAACACCCACACTAATGCAACTGAAAGAGATGTTGAGACAAGTATTGCTGATATGTTGAAGAACGCCCCAAACAAACTCGGTGGAAACAGATACAAGGTAAAGTTTGCCAATTTGCTGTAGTCTAATTCAATTTCTTTTTAGTAATCTTCGAGAACATTTATGCTATGAATAAGATAAAATAATGTAACTGATTTTGATTTATTTACTATTTATTATTTATTTACCGTTATTAGTATAATAGATCTCGTAATAATTTTGCAAAAATAATGGCATTTACTATTTTAAAAAGCTCGGGTGCAGGGGGGGGGTTATGTAAAAGCCTGGTTTGTGCCTCGGAGAGGCTATGGGATCCAGTAAGATCGTCCTTCCTTTCCTCCCTAGAATCTGGATGTAGCAGGTGCTCAATTGTCAAAAGTGAAAAATTGGTTTTGTCTTCCGAATGCACCATTTCTGTAAATTTGCTAATAATCTTTTAAAAATAGTAAATGCCATTATTTTTGCAAAATTATTACGAGATCTATTATACTAATAACGGTTTGATAAAATACAGAAGACTGCCTACTGGTTTTACCTGTAATAAGGTTTGATACAGATGATTATGATTATGGTTTTGGCCTCCACCATCCTCTCACCTAACTTGTTCCAACCATGTCTACCACGGTTTTGTCTTCCGAATGCACCATTTCTGTAAATTTGCTAATAATCTTTTAAAAATAGTAAATGCCATTATTTTTGCAAAATTATTACGAGATCTATTATACTAATAACGGTTTGATAAAATACAGTAGACTGCCTACTGGTTTTACCTGTAATAAGGTTTGATACAGATGATTATGATTATGGTTTTGGCCTCCACCACCCTCTCACCTAACTTGTTCCAACCATGTCTACCACGGTTTTGTCTTCCTAATGCACCATTTCTGTAAATTTGCTAATAATCTTTTAAAAATAGTAAATGCCATTATTTTTGCAAAATTATTACGAGATCTATTATACTAATAACGGTTTGATAAAATACAGTAGACTGCCTACTGGTTTTACCTGTAATAAGGTTTGATACAGACGATTATGATTATGGTTTTGGCCTCCACCACCCTCTCACCTAACTTGTTCCAACCATGTCTACCACGGTTTTGTCTTCCGAATGCACCATTTCTGTAAATTTGCTAATAATCTTTTAAAAATAGTAAATGCCATTATTTTTGCAAAATTATTACGAGATCTATTATACTAATAACGGTTTGATAAAATACAGTAGACTGCCTACTGGTTTTACCTGTAATAAGGTTTGATACAGATGATTATGATTATGGTTTTGGCCTCCACCACCCTCTCACCTAACTTGTTCCAACCATGTCTACCACGGTTTTGTCTTCCGAATGCACCATGTCTGTAAATTTGCTAATAATCTTTTAAAAATAGTAAATGCCATTATTTTTGCAAAATTATTACGAGATCTATTATACTAATAACGGTTTGATAAAATACAGTAGACTGCCTACTGGTAATAATGGAATAATACAGGAATAATACAGGATATAATAATATATATATATATAAATATATATACATATATTTATATATATATATATTTATTTATATAAATATATATATGATATATATATTCTATTCTATTAGTCTATTCTATTCTATGGTTTTATATAGATTCTTGTTTTAGTTTTTTTCTATAATATGGAAAGGGTTTTTAATTAATAAATTAAATATTATATAATAAAATAATGTATTATTGAAAACAATTAGTAACAAACAATATTTCATTACAGGGTGGTGAAGCAAGAATACATGTGCATCACATAGCAGAGTCGGATGACGAGTAATGAAAATAGTGGAGAGCCTGGTGCATGGCATACCGCTGAATCTTCTCTAATGTCTATATAGAAGAATCTTTGTTTCTGTGTGTATATATGTATATATATCATTAATAAAATATATATATATATATATATATATATATATATATATATATATATATATATATATATATATATATATAACCTATATATATATATATATATATTTATATATATATTTATATTTATATATATATTTATATTTATATATATATATTTATATTTATATATATATATTTATATTTATATATATTTATATATATATATATTTATATATATATATTTATATATATATATATATATATATTTATATATATATATATATATATATATATTTATATATATATATATATTTATATATATATATATATATATATTTATATATATATATTTATATATATATATTTATATATATATATATATATATATATATTTATATATATATATATATATATATATATATATATATATATATATATATATATATATATATTTATATATATATATTAGGTTAGGTTTGGTAGGGTTGGTTAGTTATCATATATCTACGTATAACTAGCTAGTTTTACCTTTATATATATTATTTATATATATATATATTATATAAAAAGTTTGTGAGGAAGACCTCTGGTGCCAATGTGGGGACCCATAGCCTCGGAGAAGAAAATAAAAAGTATTCAGAGGAGACCTTGTGGTCACTCACTAAACACTAATATTATCTTCTACCACCCCCATTCTTTTGTATGTACACATATATTTGCTTTATTTGAACTTTGTTACAAAGAGGGAGTTACATATAGGTTACAAAGATGGTTATCATATATATATTATTTATATATATATATTATATATATATTATTTATATATATATATATATTATTTATATATATATATTATTTATATATATATTATTTATATATATATTATTTATATATATATATATTATTTATATATAAATATATTATTTATATATAAATATATTATTTATATATAAATATATTATTTATATATAAATATATTATTTATATATAAATATATATATATATATATAATATATAATATATATACTATTACACTACATTCTTATGTATTACACTAATATATATATATATATATATATATATATATATATATATATATATATATATATATATATATATATATATATATATATATATATATATATATATATATTATATAAATTATTTATATATATATATATAATTATATAGGTCATATGTTTTTGTATTTTTGCTGATTTGTTAGTAAATAATAAAAGAAATATAAATTATTTGATTTTTTTACCCTTAAATTGGTTTTAATATTTAAATTGAAAACACTAATATAATATAAAAAAATATAAGAAAAATAATAATAAATTATAAAATAAAATATAATAAAAATAATAATATAATATAAAATAATTTAATTTCAAGAAATTTAACTTTAAACACAAAGATGTGAAAATGGTTCAGATAAGGCTCAAACCTTTCACAAGAGATTCATATTGGTGTATGAATGGATTATGAATGACTCATGTTAGGAGTGTAAGTTGCCACAACATCTCAAATTAGTGTTAGATACATATGTCTTGGTTATAAGTTTTGGAAACCTATTTAAGTCCACACACAATATCGTATCTGATACGATAAAACAAACGTTTCCAATACTTTCAAATACTTTCCAGATATGTTGTGGCAACCTAAAATTGTTTGCTGGGAAGAGAGTGATGCAGGGGCTCAAGAGAGTGATGCAGACGCTAAGGAGAATGATGCAGAGGCTCAAGAGAGGGATGCAGAGGCTGAAGAGAGGGATGCAGAGGCTCAAGTGAGGGATGCAGAGGCACAAGAGAGGGATGCATAGGCTCGTGAGAGTGATGCAGAGGCTGAGGAGAGGGATGCAGAGGCTCAAGAGAGTGATGCAGGGGCTCAAGAGAGTGATGCAGACGCTAAGGAGAATGATGCAGAGGCTCAAGAGAGGGATGCAGAGGATGAAGCAAGGGATGCAGAGGCTCAAGTGAGGGATGCAGAGGCACAAGAGAGGGATGCATAGGCTCGTGAGAGTGATGCAGAGGCTGAAGAGAGGGGATGCAGAGGCTTAAGAGAGTGATGCAAAGCTCATGAGAGGGATGCAGAGGCTCACGAGAGGGATGCAGAGGCTCACGAGAGGGATGCATGAGTTCAAGAGAGGGATGCAGAGGCTCAAGAGAGGGATGCAGAGGCTCAGGAGAGGGATGCAGAAGCTCAAGTGAGGGATGCAGAGGCACAAGCAAGGGATGCATATGCTTTTGAGAGTGATGCAGAGGCTCAAGAGAGGGATGCAGAGGCTTAAGAGCGTGATGCAAGGCTCATGAGAGGGATGCAGAGGCTCACGAGAGGGATGCAGGAGTTCAAGAGAGGGATGCAGAGGCTCAAAAGAGAGATGCAGAGGCTCAAGAGAGGGATGCTCAGGCTTCAGAGAGGGATGCAGAGGCTCCAGAGAGAGAAGCAGAGGCTGAAGAGAGAGATGCAGAGGCTTAAGAGAGTGATGCAGAGACTCAAGAGAGATATTTGTTTTCAATACAAATGATAAAAATCAATTTGTTTTCATTAGAATTAACTAAAATGTTCCTGATTTTCCGTTTATATTACCGATGGAAGATGTACACGTAAAACCGCTCTAATCCGGCTGAAACGTCGATATATGCAATAAAAACAGACCTTCTCCCCTTTTAAATATCTTACTCAGTATTTTAACGAGAAACAAATAGTTGATTGAAAATGAAGTATTTAAGGTTAATTTGTAATCAATTATGTGTTTATAACATTTTTATCGTATATTTAATGAATTAATAACAATAAACGAAATTTCACATAAACGTTGAAAAACGGTAAAATCTTGCCTAATTCGACGATATTTTGTTTAAATCACATAAAGGAAAAGGAGATGATAAACGTGAAAATATTGCTAAATTCGATGATTTTTCGTACGAAACAAAATGCAAGAAAACTTGCTTGAAATGCAATATTATGCGAAATTCTGAGATATGAAGGGCAAATCACATATCTTGATACTATATGAAATAGTATCGAAATATTGGTAAAAATGAATATATTTACGTAATATCAAACTATATGAAAAACGTGAAAAAAGTCACTATTATACCAAATTTGAGGATTTTAACTTCGAATCATAAAGAGAGGTTTCGTATTATTTAGATCGAAGAAAAGACATATGACAATGTTGTTTCCAATACAAATGATAAAAATCGATGTGTTTTCATTAGAATTAACTAAAATGTTCCCGATTTTTCGTTTATATTACCGATGGAAGATGTACACGTAAAACCGCTCTATTCCTGCTGAAAAGTCGATATATGCAATAAAAACCGAACTTCTCCCCTTTTCAATATCGTACTCAGTATTTTAACGAGAAACAAACAGATGATTGAAAATGAAGTATTTAAGGTTATTATCTAATCAATTATGAGTTTGCATCACTTTTATTGTATATTTAATGAATTAATAACAATAAACTGAAAATTCACAAAGACGTGGAGAAACGGCCAAATATTGCCTAATTCGATGATATTTTGTTTATATCACATAAAGGAAAAGGGGGGGATGATAGACGTCAAAATATTACTAAATTCGATGATTTTTAGTACGAAACAAAATGCAAGAAAACTTGCTTAAAATGCAATATTATGCGAAATTCTGAGATATGAAGGCCAAATCACATATCGTGATACTACATGAAATAGTATCGAAATATTGGTAAAAATGAAAATATTTACGTAATATCAAACTACATGAAAAACGTGAAAAGTCACTATTATACCAAATTTGAGGATTTTAATTTCGAATCATGAGGCGAGGTTTCGTATTATTTAGATCCAAGAAAAGACATATGACAATGTTGTTTCCAATACAAATGATAAAAAATGACGGCTGGTGGTGGCGGTGGTGGCGGCTGGTGGTGGCGGACGGTGGCAGCTGGTGGCGGTGGTGGCGGCTTGTGGTGGCGGGCGGTGGCGGTTGGTGGGGGCTGGTGGTGGCGGGCGGTGGCAGCTGGTGGTGGTGGTGGCGGCTGGTGGCGGTGGCAGCTGATCGCGGCTGTTGGTGGTGGTGGCGGCTGATGGCGGCTGGTGGCAGGCGGTGGCGGCTGGTGGCGGTGGCTGGTGGCGGCTGGTGGTGGCGGCGGTGGTGGGTGGTGGCGGCGGCGGTGATGGGTGGTGGCGGCTGTGGTGGGTGGTGGCGGTGGTGATGGGTGGTGGTGGTGGCGGCGGTGATGGGTGGTGGCGGCGGTGCTGGGTGGTGGTGGCAGTGGTGGGTGGTGGTGGTGGGTGGTGGTGGCGGCGGTTGTGGTGGTGGGTGGTGGTGGCGGTGGTGGGTGGTGGTGGTGGGTGGTGGTGGCGGCGGTTGTGGTGGTGGGTGGTGGTGGCGGCTGGTGGTGTTGGGTGGTGGCGGTGGTGGCGGGTGGCTTTGGGTGGCGGCGGGTGGTGGCGGCGGGTGGCGGCTGGTGGTGGCGGCGGGTGGTGGCGGCGGGTGGCGGCTGGTGGTGGCGGCGGGTGGCGGCTGGTGGCGGCCACCTAGGACACACCCTTCGCCACTGAAGGTCTGAGCACAACTAACTATGTGTGTCTCACTCACCACCAGCCCAGTGTTGCCATCACCTCGCCCTCTCAAAATGTTTCCTTCAAAGATTGTATATTATCTTTGAACAACAAGTTTGATTATCAAGGAAATAATGCATATATTATTGTCACATTAATACTGTGTAATATCTTATTACATTCCTGCTAAATAATTATAATTTGAAACAGGACAAAAAATCCAACATATATATAAAAACCAACATTAGAGATCACGAGGCCTAGGCCTATCTGTGACCACACATCCTGCCTCCCTGGCCATGTAGTTACCCGCTCACACCTCACACTCTTAAATCACTCTCACTCTTACTCTCAGTCACTCTTATGCACTATTACTCACTCTTACTCTCAGTCATCCTTACTCACTCTTACCCACTCTTACTCACTCTCATACTCTTACTCACTCTTACTCTCAGTCACTCTTAATCTGTCACTCTTACTCTGTCACTCTACTCACTCTCAGTCACCCTTACCCATTCATACTCACTCTCTCACTCTTACTCTCATACTCTTAATCTCAATCACTATTACTCTCACTCACTCTCAATTATTCTTACTCTCAATCACTCTTACTCCCAATCACTCCTACTCTCAATCACTCTTACTCTCATTCTTATTCTTACTCACTCTTACTCTCACTCTTACTCTTATTCTCAATAACTCTTACTCTCACTCCTACTCCCAATCACTCTTACTCTCAATCACTCTTACTCTCAATCACTCTTACTCTCACTCCTACTCCCAATCACTCTTACTCTCAATCACTCTTACTCTCACTCTAACTCTCAATCACTCTTACTCTCACTCTAACTCTCAATCACTCTTACTCTCATTCTCAATCACTCTTACTCTCATTCTCAATCACTCTTACTCTCATTCTCAATCACTCTTACTCTCACTCTTACTCTCACTCTTACTCACTCTGTCACTCTTACCCTCACTCACTCTTACTCACTCTCAGTAGCTCTTACTTTTACTCACTCTCAGTCACTCTTACTTTTACTCACTCTCACTCACTCTTACTCACACACACTCTCTGGCACTCACTCACCTTCAGTCACTCCTACTCTTACTCACTTTTACTCTTACTCACTCTTACTCTTACTCACTCTTACTCTCACTCTTACTCTTACTCTCAATCAATCTTACTCTCACTCCTACTCCCAATCACTCTTACTCTCAATCACTCTTACTCACTCTGTCACTCTTACTCTCACTCACTTTTACTCACTCTCAGTCACTCTTACTTTAACTCACTCTCAGTCACTCTTACTTTTACTCACTCTCACTCACTCTTACTTTTACTCACTCTCACTCACTCTTACTCACACTTACACACTCTCTGGCACTCACTCACCTTCAGTCACTCTTACTCTCATTCTTACTCTTACTCTCACTCCTACTCCCAATCACTCTTACTCTCAATCACTCTTACTCTCACTCCTACTCCCAATCACTCTTACTCTCAATCACTCTTACTCTCACTCTAACTCTCAATCATTCTTACTCTCATTCTCAATCACTCTTACTCTCATACTCACCCTTACTCTCAATCACTCTTACTCTCAATCACTCTTACTCTCACTCTTACTCACTCTGTCACTCTTACTCTCACTTACTCTTACTCACTCTCAGTCACTCTTACTTTTACTCACTCTCACTCACTCTTACTCACACTTACACACTCTCTGGCACTCACTTACCTTCAGTCACTCTTACTCTCATTCTTACCCTTACTCTCAATCACTCTTACTCTCACTCCTACTCCCAATCACTCTTACTCTCAATCACTCTTACTCTCACTCTCAATCACTCTTACTCTCACTCTAACTCTCAATCACTCTTACTCTCATTCTCAATCACTCTTACTCTCAATCACTCTTACTCTCACTCTCAATCACTCTTACTCTCATACTCACCCTTACTCTCACTCACTCATACTTTTACTCACTCTTACTCACACTTACACACTCTCTGGCACTCTCACTCACCTTCAGTCACTCTTACTCTTACTCACTCTTACTCTCAGTCACTCTTACCCACTCTCGCTCACTCTTACTCACTCTAGTTAATAAGAACACGCCAATATAAGACAACAAAACGTTTTCAGATTCTTTCACACAACTTTCCAGCAACTTTTATAATATATATAAATTATCTTAGGGAATAATACATAAATTATATATTTAAACATGATATTAGTGTTTAGTGGAATGCATAAGGAGTCAAATTGCGTTAAAAAGAGCGATTATTAGAAAATTTGGACAACTACTTTTTTCTGATCATATTATAACTAAATGGATTTTGAACGTTTCACTGAGCCAATAAATATCATACACAATTTATTAATGAATTTTACAAAAAACACAATAAATTTTATATTTAAACAAGTAAGAACTATTTGTAATAAATTAGGAACAAAATAGTTGTGGAAAAACAATTTATTATAAAACCTTTGTGTTTGGATTTTTTGATTAAAAGTTTCTCAAAGGCTCTCCTGCACCATTCTCAATGCAAATCATTCCCACACCTATGGGAAGAGATAGACGAACGTTTTCTAGATGATTTGTGTTTGCTGGGCAGTAATTGACATATTTTCGGTAAAAAAATTCGTAATTTCAAACTGCGAATATTTGGAGAGAGCCAGTATTTGCCTCCAAAATATGGCTCAAGGGACGAATTTGAGATGTTTGGGCTCTTTTGAAAACTGCAGGGAGGGTTTCGGCAAAATGTGACCCATCACTGCTTTCAGTAATTGTCATATTTTCAGAATAAAAAGTCGTTATTTCAAAATGTGAATACGTGCAGAGAGCCAGAATTTAGCTCCAAAATATGATTCAAGGGTCGAATTTGGGATGTTTGGGATATTTTAAAAACTGCAGGGAGGGTTTGGTCATAATGTGATCCATAGCCGCTTTCCGTAATTGGCATATTTTCAGTATAAAAAGTCATAATTTCAAACTGCGAATAAGTGCAGAGAGCCAGAATTTTGCTCCAAAATATGGCTCAAGGGTCGAATTTGGGATGTTTGGAATATTTGAAAATTGCAAGGGGGGTTTGGGCAAAATGTGACGCAACGCTACTTTCAGTAATTGGCATATTTTCAGTATAAAAAGTCGTAATTTCAAATTTGGAATGCGTGCAGAGAGCCAAAATTTGGCTTCAAAATAATGCTCCAGGGTCGAATTATGGATGTTTGGAATATTTTGAAAACTGCAGGGGGTGGTTTGGGCAAAATGTGACCTATCGCTGCTCTCAGTATTTAACATATTTTCGGTATAAAAATTCATAATTTCAAACTGCGAATATTTGGAGAGAGCCAGTATTTGGCTCCAAAATATGGCTCCAGGGACGAATTTGGGAGGTTTGGGCTCTTTTGAAAACTGCAGGGAGGGTTTGAGCAAAATGTGACCCATCACTGCTTTCAGTAATTGGCATATTTTCAGAATAAAAAGTCGTTATTTCAAAATGTGAATACATGCAGAGAGCCAGAATTTAGCTCCAAAATAAGGTTCAAGGGTCGAATTTGGGATGTTTGGGATATTTTAAAAACTGCAGGGAGGGTTTGGTCATAATGTGATCCATCGCAGCTGTCAGTAATTGGCATATTTTCAGTATAAAAGTCGTAATTTCAAACTGTGAATACGGGCAGAGAACCAGAATTTGGCTCCAAAATATGGATCAAGGGTCGAATTTGGGATGTTTGGGATATTTTGAAAACTCCAGGTAGGGTTTGGGCAAAATGTGATCCATTGCTGCTGTCCGTAATTGGCATATTTTCGGTATAAAAGTTCAAAAAATCAAATTGCGAATACGTGCTGAGAGTCAGAATTTGGCTCCAAAGTATGGCTCAATGGACGAATTTGGGATGTTTGGGCTATTTTGAAAACAAATTGCAAGAAACTTGATAAAATGCAAAATTTGCGAAATTCTGAGATATGAAGGCCAAATCACATATCATGAGAAAACATGAAGTAGTATCGAATCATTGGTAAAAACGAATATATTTACGTAAAATCACACTACATAAAAAACGTGAAAAAATTCACTATTTTACCATATTTGAGGATTTTAACTTCAAATCATAGATCGAGGTTTCGTATTATTTAGATCCAAAAAAAGACATATGACAATGATGTTTCCAATACAAATGATAAAAATCAATGTGTTTTCATTGGAATTAACTAAAATGTTCCTGATTTTCCGTTTATATTACCGATGGAAGATGTACATGTAAAACCGCTCCAATCCGGCTGAAACGTCTATATATGCAATAAAAACAGAACTTCTCCCGTATTCAATATCTTACTCAGTATTTTAACGAGAAACAAATGGTTGATTGAAAATGAAGTATTTAAGGTTAATTTGTAATCAATTATGTGTTTGCATCATTTTTATCGTATATTTAATGAATTAATAACAATAAACGGAATATTCACATAAACGTTGAAAAACGGTAGAATCTTGCCTAATTCGACGATATTTTGTTTAAATAACATAAAGGAAAAGGGGATGATAAACGTGAAAATATTGCTAAATTCGATGATTTTTCGTACGAAACAAAATGCAAGAAAACTTGCTTAAAATGCAATATTATGCGAAATTCTGAGATTTGAAGGCCAAATCACATATCGTGATACTATATGAAATAGTATCGAAATATTGGTAAAAATGAATATATTTACGTAATATCAAACTATTTGAAAAACGTGAAAAAAGTCACTATTATACCAAATTTGAGGATTTTTACATCGAATCATGAAGCGAGGTTTCGTATTAATTAGATCCAAGAAAAGACATATGACAATGTTGTTTCCAATACAAATGATAAAAATGAATGTGTTTTCATTAGAATTAACTAAAATGTTCCTGAATTTCCGTTTATATTACCGATGGAAGATGTACACGTAAAACCACTCTATTCCGGCTGAAAAGTCGATATATGCAAGAAAAACCAAACTTCTCCCTTTTTCAATATCTTACTCAGTATTTTAACGAGAAACAAATAGATGATTGAAAATAAAGTATTTAAGGTTATTATCTAATCAATTATGTGTTTGCTTCATTTTTATTGTATATATAATGAATTAATACTAATAAACAAAAAATCCACAAAAACGTTGAAAAACGCAAAATATTGCCTGATTCGATGATTTTTTGTTTAAATCACAAAGGAAGTGGGGATGATAAACGTCAAATTATTGCAAAATTCGATGATTTTTTGTACAAAACAAATTGCAAGAAACTTTATAAAATGCAAAATTTGCGAAATTCTGAGATATGAAGGCCAAATCACATATCGTGAGAAAACATGAAGTATCGAATAATTGGTAAAAACGAATATATTTACGTAAAATCATACTACATAAAAAACGAGAAAAAAGTCACTATTTTACCATATTTGAGGATTTTAACTTCAAATCATAGAGCGAGGTTTCGTATTATTTAGATCCAAAAAAAGACATGACAATGTTGTTTCCAATACAAATGATAAAAATCAATGTGTTTTCATTAGAATTAACTAAAATGTTCCTGATTTCCCGTTTATATTACCGATGGAAGATGTACACGTAAAACCGCTCTAATCCGGCTGAAACGTCCATATATGCAATAAAAACAGAACTTCTCCCCTTTTTAATATCTTACTCGGTATTTTAACGAGAAACAAATAGTTGATTGAAAATTAAGTATTTAAGGTTAATTTCGAATCAATTATGTGTTTGCATCATTTTTATCTTATATTTAATGGATTAATAACAATAAACGAAAAATTCACAAAAACGTGGAAAAACGGTAAAATCTTGCTTATATCGATGATACTTTGTTTAAATCACAAAAACGAAAAGGGGATGATAAACGTGAAAATATTGCTATATTCGATGATTTTTCGTGCGAAACAAAATGCAAGAAAACTTGCTTAAAATGCAATATTATGCGAAATTCTGAGATTTGAAGGCCAAATCACATATCGTGATACTATATGAAATAGTATCGAAATATTGGTAAAAATGAATATATTTACGTAATATCAAACTACATGAAAAACGTGAAAAAAGTCACTATTATACCAAATATGAGGATTTTAACTTCGAATCATGAGGCGAGGTTTCGTATTATTTAGATCCAAGAAAAGACATATGACAATGTTGTTTCCAATACAAATGATAAAAATCAATGTGTTTTCATTAGAATTAACTAAAATGTTCCTGATTTTTCGTTTATATTACCGATGGAAGATGTACACGAAAAACCGCTCTATTCCGGCTGAAAAATCGATATATGCAATAAAAACCGAACTTCTCCCCTTTTCAATATCTTACTCAGTATTTTAACGAGAAACAAATAGAGGATTGAAAATGAAGTATTTAAGGTTATTATCTAATCAATTATGTGTTTGCATCATTTTTATTGTATATTTAATGAATTAATAACAATAAACTGAAAATTCACAAAAACGTGGAAAAACGGCAAAATATTGCCTAATTCGATGATATTTTGTTTATATCACATAAAGGAAAAGGGGGGGATGATAATCCTCAAAATATTACTAAATTCGATGATTTTTAGTACGAAACAAAATGCAAGAAAACTTGTTCAAAATGGAATATTTTGCGAAATTTTGAGATTTGAAGGCTAAATCACATATCGTGATACTACATGAAATAGTATCGAAATATGGGTAAAAAAATGAATATATTTACGTAATATCAAATTAAATGATGAACGTGAAAAAGTCACTATTATACCAAATTTGAGGATTTTAACTTCGAATCATAGAGCGAGGTTTCGTATTATATAGATCCTAGAAAAGACATATGACAATGTTGTTTCCAATACAAATGATAAAAATCAATGTGTTTTCATTAGAATTAACTAAAATGTTCCTGATTTTCAGTTTATATTACCGATGGAAGATGTACACGTATAACCACTCTATTCCGGCTGAAAAGTCGATATATGCAATAACAACCGAACTTCTCCCCTTTTCAATATCTTACTCAGTACTTTAACGACAAACAAATAGATGATTGAAAATAAAGTATTTAAGGTTATTATCTAATCAATTATGTATTTGCATCATTTTTATTGTATATTTATTGAATTAATACTATAAAACTGAAAATTCACAAAACGTGGAAAAACGACAAATAATGCCATATTCGATGATATTTTGTTTAAATCACATAAAGGAAATGGGGATGATAAACGTCAAAATATTGCAAAATTAGATGATTTTTAGTACAAAACAAAATGCAAGAAACTTGATAAAAATTAAAAATTTGCGAAATTCTGAGATATGAAGGCCAAATCACATATCGTGGGAAAACATGAAGTAGTATCGAATAATTGGTAAAAACGAATGTATTTACGTAAAATCACACTAAATAAAAAACGTGAAAAAAGTCACTATTTTACCATATTTGAGGACTTTAACTTCAAATCATACAGCGAGGTTTCGTATTATTTAGATCCAAAAAAAGACATATGTCAATGTTGTTTCCAATACAAATGATAAAAATCAATGTGTTTTCATTAGAATTAACTAAAATGTTCCTGATTTTCCGTTTATATTACCGATGGAAGATGTACACGTAAAACCGCTCTAATCTGGCTGAAACGTCGATATATGCAATAAAAACAGAACTTCTCCCATTTCAATATCTTACTCAGTATTTTAACGAGAAACAAATAGTTGATTGAAAATGAAGTATTTAAGGTTAATTTCTAATCAATTATGTGTTTGCATCATTTTATTTATTTTCTCTGGAGCCTTAGCATCCCTCTCTTGATCCTCTGCATCACTCTCTTGAGCCTCTGCATCATTCTCTTGAGCCTCTGCATCCCTCTCTTAAGCCTCTACATCATTCTCTTCAGCCTATGCATCAATCTCTTGAGCCTCTGAATCACTCTCTTAAGCCTCTGCATCTCTCTCTTCACCCTCTGCATCCCTCTCTGGAGCCTCAGCATCCCTCTCTTGCGCCTCTGCAGCACTCTCTTGAGCCTCTTCATCATTCTCTTGAGCCTCACATCACTCTCTTGAGCCTCTGCATCTCTCTCTTAAGCGTCTGCATCACTCTCTTGAGCCTCTGCATCCCACTCTTAAACTCCTGTATCCCTCTCATGAGCCTCTGCATCCCTCTCTTGAGCCTTTGCATCACTCTCTTAAGCCTCTACATCCCTCTCTTTAGCCTCTGCATCCCTCTCTTTAGCCTCTGCATCCCTCTCTTAAGCCTCTGCATCCCTCTCTTGAGCCATTGCATCACTCTCTTAAGCCTCTGCATCCCTCTCTTGTGCCTCTGCATCCCTCACTTTAGCCTCTGCATCCCACTCATGAGCCTCTTCATCCGTCTTTTAAGCCTCTGCATCACTCTCTTAAGCCTCTGCATCACTCTCGTAGGCCTCTGAATCACTCTCTTGAGCCTCTGCATCACTCTTGTAAGCCTCGGAATCACTCTCTTGAGCCTCTGCATCTCTCTCTTGAGCTCCTGCATCCATCTCTTGAGCCTCTGCATCCCTCTCATGAGCCTCTGCATCCCTCTCTTGAGCCTTTGCATCACTCTCTTAAGCCTCTGCATCCCTCTCTTGAGCCTCTGCATCCCTCTCTTAAGGCTCTGCATCCCTCTCTTGAGCCTTTGCATCACTCTCTTAAGCCTCTGCATCCTTCTCTGGAGCCTCTGCATCACTCCCAAGAGCCTCTGCGTCCCTCTCTTGTGCCTCTGCATCCCTCACTTGAGCCTCTGCATCCCTCTCATGAGCCTCTGCATCCGTCTCTTAAGCCTCTGCATCACTCTCTTGAGCCTCTGCATCCCTCTCCTGAGCCTCTGCATCCCACTCGTGAGCCTTTGCATCACTCTCCCAAGCCTATGCATCCCGCTCTTGAGCCTCTGCATCACTCTGACGAGCCTCTGCATCCCTCTCTTGTGCCTCTGCATCCCCTCTCTTGAGCCTCTGCATCCCTTTCTTGACCCTCTGCAACCCTCTCTTAAGCCTCTGCATCACTCTCTTGAGCCTCTGCATCATTCTCCTAACCCTCTGCATCACTCTCATGAGCCTCTGCATAACACTCTTAAGCCTATGCATCCCTCTCTTGAGCCTCTGCATCACTCTCATGAGCCTCTGTATCCCTCTTTTGAGCCTCTGCAACACTCTAGTAAGCCTCTGCGACACTCTCTTAAGCCTCTGATTCCCTCTCTTTATCGTCTGCATCACTCTCTTAAGCCTCTGCATCACTCTCTTCAGCCTCTGCTTCACTCTCTTAAGCCTCTGCATCACTCCCTTGAGCCTCTGCATCATTCTCTTGAGCCTCTGCATCCTTCTCTTAAGCCTCTACATCATTCTCTTGAGCCTCTGCATAACTCTCTTGAGCTTCTGAGTCACTCTCTTAAGCCTCTGCATCACGCTCATACTCCTCTGCATCACTCTCTTGAGCCTCTGCATCACTCTCTTGAGCCTCTGCATCACTCTCTTGAGCCTCTGCATCACTCTCTTTATCCTATGCATCACTCTCTTGAGCCTCTGCATCACTCTCCTCAGCCTCTGCATCACTCTCTTGAACCTCTGCATCACTCTCTTGAGCCTCTACATCACTCTCTTGAACCTCTGCATCACTCTCTTAAGCCTCTGCATCCCTCTCTTGGTCGTCTGCATCACTCCCTTGAGCCTCTACATCATTCTCCTGAGCCTCTGCATCCCTCTCTTAAGCCTCTACATCATTCTCTTGAGCCTCTGCATAACTCTTTTCAGCCTCTGCATAAATCTCTGGAGCCTCTGCATCCCTCTCTGGAGCCTCAGCATCCCTCTCTTGAGCCTCTACAGCACTCTCTTTAGCCTCTTCATCATTCTCTTGAGCCTTTGCATCCCTCTTCTAACCCTCTGCATCACTCTCTTGAGCCTCTGCATCCCTCTCTTAAGCCTCTGCAACACTCTCTTGAGCCTCTGCATCCCTCTCTTGAACTCCTGCATCCCTCTCATGAGCCTCTGCATCCCTCTCTTGAGCCTTTGCATCACTCTCTTAAGCCTCTGCATCCCTCTCTTGAGCCTCTGCATCACTCTCGTAAGCCTCTGAATCACTCTCTTGAGCCTCGGCATCACTCTCTTGAGCTCCTGTATCCATCTCTTGAGCCTCAGCATCCCTCTCATGAGCCTCTGCATCCCTCTCTTGAGCCTTTGCATCACTCTCTTGAGCCTCGGCATGCTGGAGGCCCCTGCCAGTGTGTTTAAATTCATTAAATATACGATAAAAATGATGCAAACACATAATTGATTTGAAATTAACATTAAACACTCCATTTTCAGTCAACTATATGTTTCTCGTTAAAATACTGAGTTAGATATTGGAAAGGGGAGAAGTTCTGTTTTTATTGCATATATCGACGTTTCAGCCGGATTAGAGCGGTTTTACGTGTACATCTTCCATCGGAAATATAAACGGAAAATCAGGAACATTTTAGTTAATTCTAATGAAAACACATTGATTTTTATCATTTGTATTTGAAACAACATTGTCATATGTCTTTTCTTGGATCTTAATAATACGAAACCTCGCTCTATGATTTGAAGTTAAAATCCTCAAATATGGTAATATAGTGACTTATTTCACGTTATTCATGTAGTGTGATTTTACGTATATATATTCGTTTTTACCAATATTTCGATACTACTTCATGTTTCCTCACGATATGTGATTTACCCATCAAATCTTAGAATTTCGCAAATTTTGCATTTTAAGCAAGTTTTGTTGCATTTTGTTTTGTACTAAAAATCATCGAATTTATCAATATTTTGACCTTTATCACATCCTTTTCCTGTATGTGATTTAAACAAAATATCATCGAATTAGGCCGTTTTTGCACGTTTTCTTTAATTTTCAGTTTATTGTTATTAATTCATTAAATATACGATAAAAATTATGCAAACACATAATTGATATGAAAATAAACTTAAATACTTCTTTTTCAATCATCTATTTGTTTCTCGTTAAAATACTGAGAAAGATATTGAAAAGGGAAAAGTTCTGTTTTTAATGCATATATCGACGTTTCAGCCGGAGTAGAACGGTTTTACGTGTACATCTTCCATCGGTAATATAAACCGAAAATCAGGAACATTTTAGTTAATTGTAATGAAAACACATTGATTTTTATCATTTGTATTGGAAGCAGCATCTTTATACGTCTTTTCTATTGTCTAAAAAATACGAAACGTCGCTCTATGATTCGAAGTTAAAATCCTCAAATTTGATATAATAATGACTTTTTTCATGTTTTTCATGTAGTTTGATATTACGTAAATATATTCATTTTTACCAATATTTCGATACTATTTCATGTAGTATCACGATATGTGATTTGGCCTTCAAATCTCAGATTTTCGCTTAATATTTCATTTTAAGCAAGTTTTCTTGCATTTTGCTTCGTACTAAAAATCATCGAAATCAGCAATATTTTGACGTTTATCATCCCATTTTCCTTTATGTGATATAAACAAAATATCATCGAATTAGGCAATATTTTGCTGTTTTTCCACGTTTTTGTGAATTTTCAGTTTATTGCTATTAATTCATTAAATATACGATAAAAATAATGCAAACACATAATTGATTAGAAATTACCCTTAAACACTTCATTTTCAATCAACTATTTGTTTCTCGTTAAAATACTGAGTAAGATATTGAAAAGGGGAGAAGTTCTGTTTTTATTGCATATATCGACGTTTCAGCCGGATTAGAGCGGATTTACGTGTACATCTTCCATCGGTAATATAAACGGAAAACCAGGAACATTTTAGTTATTTCTAATGAAAACACATTGATTTTTATTATTTGTATTTGAAACAACATTGTCATATGTCTTTTCTTGGATCTAAATAATACGAAACCTCGCTCTATGAATTGAAGTTAAAATCCTCAAATATGGTAATATAGTGACTTTTTTCACGGTATTCATGTAGTGTGATTTTACGTATATATATTCGTTTCTACCAATATTTCGATACTACTTCATGTTTTCTCACGATATGTGATTTGGCCTTCAAATCTCAGAATTTCGGAAATTTTGCATTTTTAAGCAAGTTTTCTTGCATTTTGTTTTGTACTAAAAATCATCGAATTTAGTAATATTTTGACCTTTATCATCCCCTTTTCCTGTATGTGATTTAAACAAAATATCATCGAATTAGGCCGTTTTTGCACGTTTTCTTTAATTTTCAATTTATTGTTATTAATTCATTAAATATACGATAAAAATTATGCAAACATATAATTGATATGAAAATAACCTTAAATACTTCTTTTTCAATCATCTATTTGTTTCTCGTTAAAATACTGAGAAAGATATTGAAAAGGGAAAAGTTCTGTTTTTAATGCATATATCGACGTTTCAGCCGGAGTTGAACGGTTTTACGTGTACATCTTCCATCGGTAATATAAACCGAAAATCAGGAACATTTTAGTTAATTGTAATGAAAACACATTGATTTTTATCATTTGTATTGGAAGCAGCATCTTTATACGCCTTTTCTAGGGTCTAAAAAATACGAAACGTCGCTCTATGATTCGAAGTTAAAATCCTCAAATTTGGTATAATAATGACTTTTTTCACGTTTTTCATGTAGTTTGATATTACGTAAATATATTCATTTTTACCAATATTTCGATACTATTTCATGTAGTATCACGATATGTGATTTGGCCTTCAAATCTCAGATTTTCGCATAATATTGCATTTTAAGCAAGTTTTCTTGCATTTTGCTTCGTACTAAAAATCATCGAAATCAGCAATATTTTGACGTTTATCATCCCCTTTTCCTTTATGTGATATAAACAAAATATCATCGAATTAGGCAATATTTTGCTGTTTTTCCACGTTTTTGTGAATTTTCAGTTTATTGCTATTAATTCATTAAATATACGATAAAAATAATGCAAACACATAATTGATTAGAAATTAACCTTAAACAATTCATTTTCAATCAACTATTTGTTTCTCGTTAAAATACTGAGTAAGATATTGAAAAGGGAAGAAGTTCTGTTTTTATTGCATATATCGACGTTTCAGCCGGATTAGAGCGGATTTACGTGTACATTTTTAAAACTGCAAGGAGGGTTTGGGAATAATGTGATCCATCGCCGCTTTCTGTAATTGGCATATTTTCAGTATAAAAGTCATAATTTCAAACTGCGAATACGTGCAGAGAGCCAGAATTTGGCTCCAAAATCCAAAATCCAAGGGTCGAATTTAGGATGTTTGGGATATTTGAAAACTGCAAGGGGGTTTGGGCAAAATGTGACGCATTGCTGCTTTCAGTAATTGGCATATTTTCAGTATAAAAAGTCGTAATTTCAAACTGCGAATACGTGCAGAGAGCCAGAATTTGACTCCAAAATAAGGCTCCAGGGACGAATTTGGGATGTTTGGGATATTTTGAAACTTGCAGGTGGGGGGGGGGGAGGTTGGACAAAATGTGACCCATCGCCGCTCTCAGTAATTGGCATATTTTCGGTATAAAAAGTAGAAATTTCAAACAGTGAATACGTGCAGAGAGCCCGAATTTGGCTTCAAAATATGGCTCAAGCGTAGTATTTCGGATGTTTAGGATATTTTGCAAACTGCCGGGGGGTTTGGGCAAAATGTGACCCATCGCTGCTTTCAGTAATTGGCTTATTTTCAAGCGTCAAATTTGGGATGTTTGGGATAAAAAGTCATAATTTCAAACTGCGATTACATGCAGAGAGCCAGAATTTAGCTCCAAAATAATTCTCAAGGGTCGAATTTGGGATGTTTGGGATATTTTGAAAACTACAGGGATGGTTTGGGCAAAATATGATCCATCGCCGCTCTCAGTAATTGGCATATTTTCGGTATAAAAACTCGTAATTTCAAACTGCGAATACGTGCAGAGAGCTAGAATTTGGCTTCAAAATATGGCTCTCCAAAATATGGCTCACACTGGCAGGGGTCATGAAGTAGTATCGAAATATTGGTAAAAACGTAAAATCACACTACATGAATAACGTGAAAAAAGTCACTATATTACCATATTTGAGGATTTTAACTTCAAATCATAGAGCGAGGTTTCGTATTATTAAGATCCAAGAAAAGACATATGACAATGTTGTTTCAAATACAAATGATAAAAATCAATGTGTTTTCATTAGAATTAACTAAAATGTTCCTGATTTTCCGTTTATATTACCGATGGAAGATGTACACGTAAAACCGCTCTAATCCGGCTGAAACGTCGATATATGCAATAAAAACAGAACTTCTGCCCTTTCCAATATCTAGCTAAGTATTTTAACGAGAAACAAATAGTTGACTGAAAATGGAGTGGCTTAAGATAGTGATGCAAAGGCTCAAGAGAGGGATGCAGAGGCTTATGAGAGGGATGCAGAGGCTCAAGTGATGGATGGAGAGGCTTAGGAGAATGATGCAGAGGCTCAAGAGAGGGATGCAGAGGCTCAAGAGAGTGATGCAGAGGCTCAAGAGAGTGATGCAGGGACTCAGGAGAGTGATGCAGAGGCTTAGGAGAGTGATGGAGAGCCTCAAGAGAGTGATGCACAGGCTCAAGAAAGTGATGCAGAGGCTAAAGAGAGTGATGCAGTGGCTTAAGAGAGTGATGCAGAGGCTTAAGAGAGGGATGCAGAGGCTCAAGAGAGTGATGCAGAAGCTCAAGAGAGTGATGCAGAGGTTTAGGAGAATGATGCAGAGGCTCAAGAGAGTGATGCAGAAGCTCAAGAGAGTGATGCAGAGGCTTAGGAGAATGATGCAGAGGCTCAAGAGAGGAATGCAGAGGCTTAAGAGAGGGATGCAGAGGCTCAAGAGAGTGATGCAGAGGCTGAAGAGAGAGATGCTGAGGCTTAAGAGAGTGATGCAGAGGCTAAAGAGAGTGATGCAGAGGCTCACGAGAATGATGTAGAGGCTTAAGAGAGGGATGCAGAGGCTCAAGAGAGTGATGCAGAGGATCAAAAGAGTGATGCAGAGGCTCAAGAGAGTGATGCAGAGGATCAAGAGAGGGATTCAGAGGCTCAAGAGAGGGATTCAGAGGCTTAACAGAGTGATGCAGAGGGAGAAGAGAGTGTTGCAGAGGCTCAGGAGAGGGATACAGAGGCTTCAGAGGATGATGTAGAGCCTCAAGAGACTAATGCAAAGGTTCAAGAGAGGGATGTATTGGCCCAAAAGAGTGATGCAGATGCTCAAGAGAGGGATGCAGAGGATGAAGAGAGTGATGCAGAGGCTCAAGAGAGTGATGCAGAGGCTCAAAAGAGGGATTCAGAGGCTCCAGAGAGGGATGCAGAGGCTGATGAGAGTGTTGCAGAGGCTCAAGAGAGGGATGCAAATGCTCAAGAGAGTGACGCAGAGTCTCAAGAGAGTTATGCAGAGGCTCAAGAGAGTAATGCAGAGGCTTACGAGAGTGATGCAGAGGCTCAAGAGAGGGATGCAGAGGCTCAAGAGAGTGATGCAGAGGCTCAAGAGAGTGATACAGAGGCTCAAGAGAGTGATGCAGAGGCTCAAGAGAGTGATGCAGAGGCTCAAGAGAATGATGTAGAGGCTTAAGAGAGGGATGCAGAGGCTCAGGAGAATGATGCAGAGGCTCAAGAGAGTGACGAAGAGGATGAAGAGAGTGTTGCAAAGGCTTAAGAGAGGGATGCAGAGGCTCAAGAGAGTTATGCAAAGGCTCAAGAGAGTGATGCAGAGGCTCAAGACAGGAGATGCAGAGGCTTACGAGAAGAATGCAGAGATATAAAAGAGTGATGCAGAGGTTCAAGAAAGGGACGCAGAGGCTTAGGAGAGTGATGCAAAGGCTCAAGAGAGGGATGCAGAGGCTCATGAGAGGGATGTAGAGGCTCAAGTGATGGATGGAGAGGCTTAGGAGAATGATGCAGAGGCTCAAGAGAGGAATGCAGAGGCTCAGGAGAATGATGCAGAGGCTCAAGAGAGTGATGCAGGGACTCACGAGAGTGATGCAGAGGCTTAGGAGAGTGATGGAGAGGCTCAGGAGAGTGATGCACAGGCTCAAGAGAGTGATGCAGAGGCTAAAGAGAGTGATGCAGTGGCTTAAGAGAGTGATGCAGAGGCTGAAGAGAGGGATGCAGAGGTTCAAGAGAGTGATGCAGAAGCTCAAGAGAGTGATGCAGAGGCTTAGAAGAATGATGCAGAGGCTCAATAGAGGAATGCAGAGGCTGAAGAGAGTGATGCAGAGGCTTAAGTGAGTGATGCAGAGGCTTACGAGAGGGATGCAGATACTCAAGAGAGTGATGCAGAGGTTGAAGAGAGAGATGCAGACTTTTAAGAGAGTGATGCAGAGGCTAAAGAGAGTAATGCAGAGGCTCAAGAGAATGATGTAGAGGCTTAAGAGAGGGATGCAGAGGCTCAAGAGAGTGATGCAGAGGATCAAAAGACTGATGCAGAGGCTCAAGAGAGAGTGATGCAGAGGATCAAGAGAGGGATTCAGATGCTCAAGATAGGGATTCAGAGGCTTAAGAGAGTGATGCAGAGGGAAAAGAGAGTGTTGCAGAGGCTCAAGAGAGAGATTCAGAGGCTTCAGAGGACGATGCAGAGCCTCAAGAGAGAGATGCAAAGGTTCAAGACAGGGATGCAGGGGACCAAGAGAGTGATGCAGATGCTCTAGAGAGGGATGCAGAGGATGAAGAGAGTGATGCAGAGGCTCAAGAGAGTGATGCAGAGGCTCAAAAGAGGGATTCAGAGGCTCCAGAGAGGGATGCAGAGGCTGACGAGAGTGTTGCAGAGGCTCAGGTGAGGGATGCAGAGGCTCAAGAGAGTGACGCAGAGACTCAAGAGAGTTATGCAGAGGCTCAAGTGAGTAATGCAGAGTCTTACGAGAGTGATGCAGAAGCTCAAGAGAGTGATGCATAGGCTCAAGAGGGAAATGCAGAGGCTGAAGAGAGTGATGCACAGGCTTAAGTGAGTGATGCAGAGGCTAAAGAGAGCGATGCAGAGGCTCAAGAGAATGATGTAGAGGCTTAAGAGAGGGATGCAGAGGCTCAAGAGAATGATGCAAAGGCTCAAGAGAGTGATGCAGAGGATGAAGAGAGTGATGCAGAGGCTCAAGAGAGTGATGCAGAGGATCAAGAGAGTGATGCAGAGGATCAGGAGAGGAATTCAGAAGCTCAAGAGAGTGATGGAGAGGATTAGGAGAGTGATGCACAGGCTCAAGAGAGTGATGCAGAGGCTAAAGAGAGTGATGCAGTGGCTTAAGAGAGTGATGCAGAGGCTGAAGAGAGGGATGCAGAGGTTCAAGAGAGTGATGCAGAAGCTCAAGAGAGTGATGCAGAGGCTTAGAGGCTTAAGAGAGTGATGCAGAGGCAGAAGAGAATGTTGCAGAGACTCAAGAGAGGGATACAGAGGCCAAGAGGGTTAGGCAGAGCCTCAAGAGAGTGATGCAAAAGCTCAAGAGTGGGATGAAGGGGCCCAAGAGAGTGATGCAGATGCTCAAGAGAGGGATGCAGAGAATGAAGAGAGTGATGCAGAGGCTCGAGAGAGTGATGCAGAGGCTCAAAAGAGGGATTCAGAGGCTAAAGAGAGGGATGTAGAGGCCCAAAAAAGGGATGCAGAGGCTCAAGAGAGTGACGCAAAGACTCAAGAGAGTTATGCAGAGGCTCAAGAGAGTAATGCAGAGGCTTAATAGAGTGATGCAGAGGCTCAAGAGAGGGATGTAGAGGCTCAAGAGAGTGATGCAGAAGCTCAAGGGAGTGATGCATAGGCTCAAGAGAGTGATGCAGAGGCTTAAGAGATTGATGCAAAGGCTCAAGAGAGTGATGCAGAGGCTCAAGAGAGTGATGCAGAGGCTCAAGAGAGTGATGAAGAATCTTAGGAGAATGATGCAGAGGCTCAAGAGAGGGATGCAGAGATTGAAGAGAGTGATGAAGAGGCTCAAGAGAGTGATGCAGAGGCTTAAGAGAGGGATGCTGAGGCTCAAGAGAGTGATGCAGAGGCTTAAGAGAGTGATGCAGAGGCATAAGAGAAGGATGCAGGGGCTCAAGAGAGGAATGCAGAGGCTCAAGAGAGTGATGCAGAGGCTTAAGAGAGTGATGCAAAGGCTCCAGAGAAGGATACAGCGGTTCATGAGAGGGATGCAGAGGCTCAAGAGAGAGAGGCAGAGGCTCAAGAAAGGGGTGCAGAGGCTTAAGAAAGTGATGCAGAGGCTCAAAATAGGGATGCAGAAGCTTAAGAGAGTGATGCAGAGGCTTAACAGAGTGATGCAGAGGCTCAAGAGAATGATGCAGAGGATGAAGAGTGTGATGCAAAGGCTCGAGAGAGTGAGACAGAGGCTGAAGAGCGAGATGCAGAGGCTTAAGAGAGTGATGCAGAGGCTCAAGAGAATGATGTACAGGCTTAAGAGAGGGATGCAGAGGCTGAAGAGAATGATGCAGAGGCTCAAGAGAGTGACGAAGAGCATGAAGAGAGGGATGCAGAGGCTTAAGAGAGTGATGCAGAGGCTGAAGAGATTGTTGCAAAGGTTTAAAAGAGGGATGCAGAGGCTCAAGAGAGTGATGCAAAGGCTCAAGAAAGTGATGCAGAAGCTCAAAACAGGGGATGCAGAGGCTTAAGAGAGGGATGCAGAGATATAAAAGAGTGATGCAGAGGTTCAAGAAAGGGATGCAAAGGCTAAAGAGAGTGATGCAAAGGCTCAAGAGAGGGATCCAGAGGCTCATGAGAGGGATGCAGAGGCTCAAGTGATGGATGGAGAGGCTTAGGAGAATGATGCAGGGGCTCAAGAGAGGGATGCAGAGGCTCAAGAGAGTGATGCAGAGGCTTAAGAGAGTGATGCAGGGGCTCAGGAGAGTGATACAGAGGCTTAGGAGAGTGATGGAGAGGCTCAAGAGAGTGATGCACAGGCTCAAGAGAGTGATGCAGAGGCTTAAGAGAGTGATGCAGAGGCTAAAGAGAGTGATGCAGAGGCTCACGAGAATGATGTATAGGCTTACGAGAGGGATGCAGAGGCTCTAGAGAATGATGCAAAGGCTCAAGAGAGTGATTCAGAGGATGACGAGAGGGATGAAGAGGCTTAAGAGAGTGATGCAGAGACTCATGAGAGGGATGCAGAGGCTCAAGAGAGTGATGCAGAGGCTCAAGCGAGTGATGCAAAGACTCAAGAGAGTTATGCAGAGGCTCAAGAGAGTAATGCAGAGGCTCAAGAGAGTGATGCAGAGGATGAAGAGAGGGATGCAGAGGCTCAAGAGAGTGATGCAGAGGCTCAAGAGAGTGATGCAGAGGCTCATGAGAGTGATGCAGAGGCTCAAGAGAGTGATACAAAGGATCAAGAGATTGATGCAGAGGTTCAAGAGAGTGATGCAGAGGATCAAGAAAGGGATTCAGAGGCTCAGGAGAGGGATTCAGAGACTTAAGAGTGTGATGCAGAGGCAGATGAGACTGTTGCAGAGGCTCAAGAGAGGGATACAGAGGCTTATGAGGATGATGCAGAGCCTCAAGAGAGTGATGCAAAGGCTCAAGAGAGGGATGCAGGGGCCCAAGAGAGTGATGCAGATGCTCAAGAGAGGGATGCAGAGGATGAAGAGAGTGATGCAGAGGCTGGAGAGAGTGATGCAGAGGCTCAAAAGAGGGATGCAGAGGCTCAAGAGAGTTATGCAGAGGCTCAAGAGAGTAATGCAGAGGCTCAAGAGAGAGATGCAGTGGATGAAGAGAGGGATGCAGAGGCTCGAGAGTGATGCAGAGGCTCAAGAGGGTGATGCAGAGGAAGAAGAGAGGGATGGAGAGGCTTAAGAGAGTAATGCAGAGGCTCAAGCGAGTGATGCAGAGGATGAAGAGAGGGATGCAGAGGCTCAAGAGAATGATACAGAGGCTCAAGGGAGTGATGCAGAGGATGAAGAGAGGGATGCAGAATCTCAAGAGAGAGATGCAGAGGATGAAGAGAGGGATGCAGAAGCTTAAGAGAGTTATGCAGAGACTCGAGAGACGGATGCAGAGGCTCAAGAGAGGGATGCATAGGATCATGAGAGTGATGCAGAGGCTCAAGAGAGTAATGCAGAGGCTCAAGAGAGTGATGCAGAGGATCAAGAGAGTGATGCAGAGGCTCAAGAGAGTGATGTAGAGGACCAAGAGAGGGAAGCAGAGGCTTAAGAGAGTGAGGCAGAGGCTCAGGAGAAGGATGCAGAGGCTCAAGAGAGTGATGCAGATGCTCAAGAGAGGGATGCAGAGGATAAAGAGAGTGATGCAGAGGCTCAAGAGAGTGATGCAGAGGCTCAAGAGAGAGGAATTCAGAGGCTCAGGAGAGGGAATCAGAGTCTTAAGAGAGTGATAAAGAGGCTGAAGAGAGTGTTGCAGAGACTCAAGAGAGTTATGAAAAGGCTCAAGAGAGTGATGCAGAGGCTTACGAGAGTGATGCAGAGGCTAAAGAGAGGGATGTAGAGGTTCAAGAGAGTGATGCAGAAGCTCAATAGAGTGATGCAGAGGCTTAGGAGAGTGGTGCAGAGTCATAAAAGAGGGAATGCAGAGGCTTAAGAGAGTGATGCAGAGGCTGAAGAGAGTGATACAGAGGCTTAAGAGAGGGATACAGAGGTTCAAAAAAGGGATGCAGAGGTTCATGAGAGGGATGCAGGAGTTCACGAGAGGGATGCAGAGGCTCAAGAGAGTGATGCAGAGGCTTAAGAGAAGGATGCAGAGGCTCAAGAGAGTGATGCAGAGGCTTAAGAGATGAATGGAGATGTTGAAGAGAATGATGCAGAGGCTTAAGAGAAGGATGCAGAGGCTAAAGAGAATGATGCAGAGGCTTAAGAGAGGGATGCAGAGGCTCAGGAGAGTGATGCAGAGGCTCACGAGAGTGATGCAAAGGCTGAAGAGGATGATGCAGAGGATTAAGAGAGTAACGCAGAGGCTCAATAGAGTGATGCAGAGGAAGAAGAGAGGGATGCAGAGGCTGAAGAGAGTGATGCAGAGGCTCAAGAGAGTGATGCAGAGGATCAAGAGAGTGATGTAGAGGCTCAAGAGAGTGACGCAGAGGCTCAAGAGAGGGATTCAGAGGCTCAAGAGAGGGATTCAGAGGTATAAGAGAGTGATGCAGAGGCTGAAGAGAGTGTTGCAGAGGCTCATGAGAGGGATGCAGTTGATCCTCTGCATCACTCTCTTGAGCCTCTGCAGGATGAAGAGAGGGATGGCAGAGGTCTCTCTCTTATGCCCTCTCTTATCCCTCTCTGATGCAGAGTCTTAAGAGAGTGATGCCGCGGCTCAGGAGAGTGAAGCAGAGGCTCAGGAGAATGATGTAGAGGCTTAAGAGAGGGATACAGAGGCTCAAGAGAGTGATGCAGAGGCTTAAGAGAGGGATGCAAAGGCTCAAGAGAGTGATACAGAGGCTTAAGAGAGGGATGCAGAGGCTCAAGAGAATGATGAAGAGGCTCAAGAGAGTGCTGTAAATATATATTCATTTTTACCAATATTTCGATACTATTTCATGTAGTATCACGATATGTGATTTGGCCTTCATATCTCAGAATTTCGCATAATATTGCATTTAAAGCAAGTTTTCTTGCATTTTGTTTCCTACGAAAAATCATCGAATTTAGCAATATTTTGACGTTTATTATCCCCTTTTCCTTTATGTGATTTAAACAAAATATCATCGAATTAGGCAATATT
This sequence comes from Procambarus clarkii, assembly GCF_040958095.1. NCBI lineage: Eukaryota > Metazoa > Arthropoda > Malacostraca > Decapoda > Cambaridae > Procambarus > Procambarus clarkii. Next base: position 889,694 of record NC_091155.1, read on the forward strand.
TTGCCGTTTTTCCTCGTTTTTGAGAATTTTCAGTTTATTGGTATTAATTTATTATATATACGATAAAAATGATGCAAACACATAATTTATTAGATAATACCCTTAAATACTTTATTTTCAATCAACTATTTGCTTCTCGTTAAAATACTGCGTAAGATATTGAAAAGGGGAGAAGTTCTGTTTTTATTGCATATATCGACGTTTCAGTTGGAATAGAGCGGTTTTCATGTACATCTTCCATCGGTAATGTAAACGGAAAATCAGTAACATTTTAGTTAATTCTAATGAAAACACATTGATTTTTGTCATTTGTATTGGAAACAACATTGTCATATGTCTTTCCTTGGATCTAAATAATAGGAAACCTCGTTCTATGATTTGAAGTTAAAATCCTCAAATATGGTTAAATAGTGACTTTTTTTACCATATTTACCATATTTGAGGATTTTAACTTCAAATCATAGAGCGAGGTTTCGTATTATTTAGATCCAAGAAAAGACATATGACATTGTTGTTTCCAATACAAATGATAAAAAACAATGTTGTTTCATTAGAATTAACTAAAATGTTTTTGATTTTCCGTTTATTTTACCGATGGAAGATGTACACGTAAAACCGCTCTAATCCGGCTGAAACGTCGATATATGCAATAAAAACCGAACTTCTTCCCTTTTCATTATTCTACTCAGTATTTTAACGAGAAACTAATAGATGATTGAAAATGAAGTATTTAAGGTTATTATCTAATCAATTATGTGTTTGCATCATTTTTATCGTATATATAATGAATTATTACCCATAGACTGAAAATTCACAAAAACGTGGCTAAACGGCAAAATATTGCCTAATTCGATGATATTTTGTTTAAATCACATAAAGGAAAAGGAGATAATAAACGTCAAAATATTGCTAAATTCGATGATTTTTCGTACGAAACAAAATGCTAGAAAACTTGCTTAAAATGCAATATTATGCGAAATTCTGAGATTTGAAGGCCAACTCACATATCGTGATACTACATGAAATAGTATCGAAATATTGGTAAAAATGAATATATATACGTAATATCAAACTACATGAAAAACGTGAAAAAAGTCATTATTTTACCATATATGAAGATTTTAACTTCAAATCATAGAGCGAGGTTTCGTATTATTTAGATCCAAGAAAAGACATATGACAATGTTGTTTCCAATACAAATGATAAAAGCCAATGTGTTTTCATTAGAATTAACAAAAATGTTTCTGATTTTCCGTTTATATTACTGACGGAAGGTGTACACGTAAAACCGCTCTAATCCGGCTGAAACGTCGATATATGCAATAAAAACCGAACTTCTCCCCTTTTCAATATCCTACTCAGTATTTTAACGAAGAGAGTGCTGCTGAGGCTCAAGAGAGGGGTGCTGAGGCTCCAGAGAGGGATGCATAGGCTCCAGAGAGTGATGCAGAGGCTGAAGTGAGAGATGCAGAGGCTTAAGAGAGTGACGCAGAGGCTCAAGAGAGTGATGCAGAGGCTTAAGAGAGTGATGCAGACGATAAAGAGAAGGAATCAGAGGCTTAAGAGAGTGTCGCAGAGGCTTACTAGAGTGTTGCAGAGGCTCAAAAGAGGGATACAGAGGCTCATGAGAGTGATGCAGAGGCTCAAGAGAGGGATGCATAGGCTTAAGAGTGTTATGCAGAGGCTCATGAGAGTGATGCACAGGGTTAGGAGAATGATGCAGAGGCTCAAGAGAGTGATGCAGAGGCTTAAGAGAGGGTTGCAGAGGGTCAAGAAAGGGATGCAGAGGCTCAAGAGAGGGGATGCAGAGGCACAAGAGAGGGATGCAGAGGCTCGTCAGAGTGATGCAGAGGCTCAAGAGCGGGATGCATAGGCTTGGGAGAGTGATGCAAAGGCTCACGAGAGGGATGCAGAGGCTCATGAGAGGGATGCAGGAGTTCAAGAGAGGGATGCAGAGGATCAAGAGAGTGATGCAGAGGCTTAAGAGAGGGATGCAGAGGCTTAAGAGAGTGATGCAGAGGCTTAAGAGACGAATGCAGAGGCTCAAGAAAATTATGAAGAGGCTAAAGAGAGTGCTGTAGAGGCTCAAGAGAGGGATGCTGAGGTTCCAGAGAGGGATGCAGAGGCTCCAGAGTGTTATACAGAGGCTGAAGAGAGTGATGTAGAGGCTCAAGAGAGTGATGCAGAGGCTTGAGAGAGTGACTCAGAAGCTCAAGAGAGTTATGCAGAGGCTCAAGAGAATGATGTAGAGGCTTAAGAGAGGGATGCAGAGGCTCAGGAGAATGATGCAGAGGCTCAAGGGAGTGATGCAGACGATCAACAGAGGGATGCAGAGGCTTAAGAGAGTGATGCAGAGGTTCAAGAGAGTGATGTAGAGGCACAAGAGAGTGATGCAGAGGCTCAGGAGAGTGATGCAGACGCTCAGGAGAGTGATGCAGAGGCTCAAGAGAGTGATGCAGTGGCTCAAGAGAGTGATGCAGAGGGTCTAGAGAGTGATGCAGAGGCTCAAGAGAGAGATGCAGAGGCTCAGGAGAGTGATGCAGAGGAGTATGAGCGTGATGCAGAGGAGTATGAGCGTGATGCAAAAGCTCGAGAGAGTGATGCAGAGGAGTATGAGCGTGATGCAAAAGCTCGAGAGAGTGATGCAGAGGCCTCAAGCGAGGGATTCAGAGGCTTAAGAGAGTGATGCAGAGGCTCAAGAGAGTGAGTCAGAGGCTTACGAGAGTGATGCAGAGGTTTAAGAGAGTGATGCAGAGGCTTAAGAGACGGATGCAGAGGCTCAAGAGAGGGATGCAGAGGCTCTAGAGAGAGATGCAGAGGCTCAAGAGAGGGATGCAGAGGCTCAAGTGAGGGATGCAGAGGCACATGAGAAAGATGCAGAGGCTCAATAGTGGGATGCAGAGGCTAAAGAGAGTGAAGCAAAGGCTCAAGAGAGTTCTGCAGAGGCTCAAGAGAGTGGTGCATAGGCTTACGAGAGTGATGCAGATGATCAAGAGAGGGATGCAGAGGCTTAAGAGAGTGATGCAGAGGATGAAGAGAGTGTTGCGTAGGCATAGGAGAGGGATGCAGAGGGCCAAGAGAGTGATGCATAGGCTCAAGAGAGTGATGCAGATGCTTAAGAGAGGGATGCAGAGGCTCAAGAGAAGGATGTAGAGGCTCAAGAGAGTAATGCAGAGGCTCAAGAGAGTGATGCAGAGGCCCAAAAGAGGGATGCAGAGACTTAAGAGAGTGATGCAGAGGCTTAAGAGAGGGATGCAGAGGCTCAAGAGAGGGATGCAGAGGCTCAAGAGAGTGATGCAGAGGCTCGAGAGAGGGAAGCAGAGGCTCAAGATAGTGGTGCAAAGGCTCAAGTGAGGGATGCAGAGGCTCAAGAGAATGATAAAGAGGCTAAAGGGAGTGCTGTAGAGGCTCAAGAGAGGGATGCTGAGGCTCCAGAGAGGGATGCAGCGGCTCCAGAGAGTTATGCAGAGGCTGAAGAAAGTGATGTAGAGGCTCAAGAGAGTGATGCACAGGCTTAAGAGAGTGACTCAGAAGCTCAAGAGAGTTATGCAGAGGCTCAAGAGAATGATGTAGAGGCTTAAGAGAGGGATGCAGAGGCTCAAGAGAATGATGCAGAGGCTCAAGGGAGTGATACAGAGGCTTAAGAGAGTGAAGCAGAGGCTGAAGAGAGTGATGCAGAGGCTTAAGAGAGTGATGCAGACGACAAAGAGAGGGAATCAGAGGCTTAAGAGAGTGATGCAGAGGCTTACTAGAGTGTTGCAGAGGCTCAAGAGAGGGATACAGAGGCTCATGAGAGTGATGCAGAGGCTCAAGAGAGTTATGCAGAGGCTCATGAGAGTGATGCAGAGGGTTAGGAGAATGATGCAGAGGCTTAAGAGAGTGATGCAGAGGCTCAAGAGAGGGATGCAAAGGCTCAAGAGAGGGGATGCAGAGGCACAAGAGAGGGATGCAGAGGCTCGTGGGAGTGATCCAGAGGCTCAAGAGCGGGATGCATAGGCTTGGGAGAGTGATGCAAATGCTCACGAGAGGGATGCAGAATCTCATGAGAGGGATGCAGGAGTTCAAGAGAGGGATGCAGAGGCTCAAGAGAGTGATGCAGAGGCTTAAGAGAGGGATGCAGAGGCTCAAGAGAGTGATGCAGAGGGTTAGGAGAGGGATGCAGAGGCTCAAGAGAATGATGAAGAGGCTAAAGAGAGTGCTGTAGAGGCTCAAGAGAGGGATGCTGAGGCTCCAGAGAGGGATGCAGAGACTCCAGAGATTTATGCAGAGGCTGAAGAGAGTTATGCAGAGGCTCAAGAGAATGATGTAGAGGCTTAAGAGAGGGATGCAGAGGCTCAGGAGAATGATGCAGAGGCTCAAGGGAGTGATGCAGACGATCAAGAGAGGGATGCAGAGGCTTAGGAGAGTGATGCAGAGGCTCAAGAAAGTGATGCATAGGATAAAGAGAGTGATGCAGAGGGTCTAGAGAGTGATGCAGAGGCTCAAGAGAGTGATGCAGAGGCTCAAGAGAGTGATGCAGAGGAGTTTGAGCGTGATGCAGAGGCCCGAGAGAGTGATGCAGAGGCCTCAAGCGAGGGATTCAGAGGCTGAAGAGAGTGATGCAGAGGCTCAAGAGATTGATTCAGAGGCTTACGAGAGTGATGCAGAGGCTTAAGAGAGTGATGCCGAGGCTTAAGAGACGGATGCAGAGGCTCAAGAGAGGGATGCAGAGGCTCAAGAGAGAGATGAAGAGGCTCAAGAGAGGGATGCAGAGGCTCAAGTGAGGGGATGCAGAGGCACAAGAGAGGAATGCAGAGGCTCAAGAGATGGATGCAGGAGCACAAGAGAGAGATGCAGAGGCTCAAGAGAGGGATTCAGAGGCTAACGAGAGTGATGCAGTGGCTCAAGAGAGTGATTCAGAGGCCTACGAGAGTGATGCAGAGGCTTAAGAGAGTGATGCAGAGGCTTAAAAGACGGATGAAGAGGCTCATGAGTGGGATGCAGAGGCTAAAGTGAGGGATGCAGAGGCACAAGAGAGGGACGCAGAGGCTCTTGAGAGTAATGCAGAGGCTCCAGAGAGGGATGCAGAGGCTTACGAGAGTGATGCAGATGATCAAGAGAGTGATGCAGAGGCTTACGAGAGTGATGCAGATGATCAAGAGAGTGATGCAGAGGCTTAAGAGAGCGATGCAGAGGCTGAAGAGAGTGATGCATAGGCTCAAGAGAGTGATGCAGAGTCTCAAGAGAGGGATGCAGAGGCTCAAGAGAGGGAAGCAGAGGCTCAAGTGAGGGGATGCAGAGGCACAAGAGAGGAATGCAGAGGCTCTTGAGAGTGATTCAGAGGCTCACGAGAGGGATGCAGAGGCTCAAGAGAGTGATGCAGAGGCTCAAGAGAGTGATGCATAGGCTCAAGAGAGTGATGCAGATGCTTAAGAGAGGGATGCTGAGGCTCAAGAGAAGGATGTAGAGGCTCAAGAGAGTAATACAGAAGCTCAAGAGAGTGATGCAGAGGCTCAAGAGAGGGATGCAGAGACTTAAGAGAGTGATGCAGAGGCTTAAGGGAGGGATGCAGAGGCTCAAGAGAGGGATGCAGAGGCTCAAGAGAGGGATGTAGAGGCTCAAGAGAGGGAAGCAGAGGCTCAAGTGAGGGGATGCAGAGGCACAAGAGAGGAATGCAGAGGCTCTTGAGAGTGATGCAAAGGCTCAAGAGAGGGATGCAGGAGTTCAAGAGAGGGGATGCAGAGGCTCAAGAGAGTGATGCAGAGGCTTAAGAGAGGGATGCAGAGGCTCAAGTGAGTGAAGCAGAGCCTTAGGAGAGGGATGCAGAGGCACAAGAAAATGATGAAGAGGCTCAAGAGAGTGCTGCTGAGGCTCAGGAGAGGGCTGCTGAAGCTCCAGAGAGGGATGCAGAGGCTCCAGAGAGTGATGCAGAGGCTGAAGTGAGAGATGCAGAGGCTTAAGAGAGTGACGCAGAGGCTCAAGAGAGTGATGCAGAGGCTTAAGAGAGTGACTCAGAAGCTCAAGAGAGTTATGCAGAGGCTCAAGAGAATGATGTAGAGGCATAAGAGAAGGATGCAGAGGCTCAAGAGAATGATGCAGAGGCTCAAGGGAGTGATGCAGAGGCTTAAGAGAGTGAAGCAGAGGCTGAAGAGAGTGATGCAGAGGCTTAAGAGAGTGATGCAGACGATAAAGAGAGGGAATCAGAGGCTTAAGAGAGTGTCGCAGAGGCTTACTAGAGTGTTGCAGAGGCTCAAAAGAGGGATACAGAGGCTCATGAGAGTGATGCAGAGGCTCAAGAGAGGGATGCATAAGCTTAAGAGTGTTATGCAGAGGCTCATGAGAGTGATGCAGAGGGTTAGGAGAATGATGCAGAGGCTCAAGAGAGTGATGCAGAGGCTTAAGAGAGGGGTTGCAGAGGGTCAAGAAAGGGATGCAGAGGCACAAGAGAGGGATGCAGAGGCTCGTCAGTGATGCAGAGGCTCAAGAGCGGGATGCATAGGCTTGAGAAAGTGATGCAAAGGCTCACGAGTGGGATGCAGAGGCTCATGAGAGGGATGCAGAGGCTCAAGAGAGTGATGCAGAGGCTTAAGAGACGGATGCAGAGGCTCATGAGAGGGATGCAGAGGCTCAAGTGAGGGATGCAGAGGCACAAGAGAGGGACGCTGAGGCTCTTGGGAGTGATGCAGAGGCTCCAGAGAGGGATGCAGAGGCTTAAGAGAGTGATGCAAAGGCTCAAGAGAGGGATGCAGAGCCTTAAGAGAGGGATGCAGAGGCTCAAGAGAGGGATGCAGAGGCTCAAGAGATGGATGCAGGAGCTCAAGAGAGAGATGCAGAGGCTCAAGAGAGTGATTCAGAGGCTTACGAGAGTGATGCAGAGGCTCAAGAGAGTGATTCAGAGGCCTACGAGAGTTATGCAGAGGCTTAAGAGAGTGATGCAGAGGCTTAAAAGACGGATGAAGAGGCTCATGAGTGGGATGCAGAGGCTAAAGTGAGGGATGCAGAGGCACAAGAGAGGGACGCAGAGGCTCTTGAGAGTAATGCAGAGGCTCCAGAGAGGGATGCAGAGGCTTAAGAGAGTGATGCAATGGCTCAAGAGAGGGATGCAGAGGCTTAAGAGAGTGATGCAAAGGCTCAAGAGAGGGATGCAGAGGCTCATGAGAGGGATACAGGAGTTTAAGAGTGGGATGCAGAGGCTCAAGAGAGTGATGCAGACGCTTAAGAGAGGGATGCAGAGGCTCAAGAGAGTGATAATGAGGCTCAAGAGAATGATGAAGAGGCTCAAGAGAGTGCTGCAGAAGCTCAAGAGAGGGATGCTGAGGCTCCAGAGAGGGATGCAGAGGGTGAAGAGAGAGATGCAGAGGCTTAAGAGTGTGATTCAGAGGCTCAACAGATTGATGCATAGGCTGAAGAGAATGATGTAGAGGCTTAAGAGAGGGATGCAGAGGCTCAAGAGAATGATGCAGAGGCTCAAGAGAGTGATGCAGAGGATCAAGAGAGGGATGCTAAGGCTCCAGAGAAAATAAATAAAATGATGCAAACACATAATTGATTAGAAATTAACCTTAAATACTTCATTTTCAATCAACTATTTGTTTCTCGTTAAAATACTGAGTAAGATATTGAAATGGGAAAAGTTCTGTTTTTATTGCATATATCGACGTTTCAGCCAGATTAGAGCGGTTTTACGTGTACATCTTCCATCGGTAATATAAACTGAAAATCAGGAACATTTTAGTTAATTCTAATGAAAACACATTGATTTTTATCATTTGTATTGGAAACAACATTGACATATGTCTTTTTTTGGATCTAAATAATACGAAACCTCGCTCTATGATTTGAAGTTAAAGTCCTCAAATATGGTAAAATAGTGACTTTTTTCACGTTTTTTATTTAGTGTGATTTTACGTAAATACATTCGTTTTTACCAATTATTCGATACTACTTCATGTTTTCCAACGATATGTGATTTGGCCTTCATATCTCAGAATTTCGCAAATTTTGAATTTTTATCAAGTTTCTTGCATTTTGTTTTGTACTAAAAATCATCGAATTTTGCAATATTTTGACGTTTATCATCCCCATTTCCTTTATGTGATTTAAACAAAATATCATCGAATATGGCATTATTTGTCGTTTTTCCACGTTTTTGTGAATTTTCAGTTTTTTAGTATTAATTCATTAAATATACAATAAAAATGATGCAAATACATAATTGATTAGATAATAACCTTAAATACTTTATTTTCAATCATCTATTTGTTTGTCGTTAAAGTACTGAGTAAGATATTGAAAAGGGGAGAAGTTCGGTTGTTATTGCATATATCGACTTTTCAGCCGGAATAGAGTGGTTATACGTGTACATCTTCCATCGGTAATATAAACTGAAAATCAGGAACATTTTAGTTAATTCTAATGAAAACACATTGATTTTTATCATTTGTATTGGAAACAACATTGTCATATGTCTTTTCTTGGATCTAAATAATACGAAACCTCGCTCTATGATTCGAAGTTAAAATCCTCAAATTTGGTATAATAGTGACTTTTTCACGTTCATCATTTAGTTTGATATTACGTAAATATATTCATTTTTTTACCCATATTTCGATACTATTTCAAGTAGTATCACGATATGTGATTTAGCCTTTAAATCTCAAAATTTCGCAAAATATTCCATTTTAAGCAAGTTTTCTTGCATTTTGTTTCGTACTAAAAATCATCGAATTTAGTAATATTTTGACGATTATCATCCCCCCCCTTTTCCTTTATGTGATATAAACAAAATATCATCGAATTAGGCAATATTTTGCCGTTTTTCCACGTTTTTGTGAATTTTCAGTTTATTGTTATTAATTCATTAAATATACAATAAAAAGATGCAAACACATAATTGATTAGATAATAACCTTAAATACTTCATTTTCAATCATCTATTTGTTTCTCGTTAAAATACTGAGTAAGATATTGAAAAGGGGAGAAGTTCGGTTTTTATTGCATATATCGATTTTTCAGCCGGATTAGAGCGGTTTTACGTGTACATCTTCCATCGGTAATATAAACAGAAAATCAAGAACATTTTAGTTAATTCTAATGAAAACACATTGTTTTTTATCATTTGTATTGGAAACAACAGTCATGTCTTTTCTTTGATCTAAATAATACGAAACCTCGCTCTATGACTTGAAGGTAAAATCCTCAAATATGGTAAAATAGTGACTTTTCACGTTAATCATGTAGTTTGGTAAAAAATATATTCATTTATACCAATATTTCGATACTATTTCATGTAGTATCACGATATGTGAGTTGACCTTCAAATCTCAGAATTTCGCATAATATTGCATTTTAAGCAAGTTTTCTTGCATTTTGTTTCGTACGAAGAGTCATCGAATTAAGCAATATTTTGACGTTTATCATCCCCTTTTCCTCTATGAGATTTAAACAAAATATCATCGAATTAGGCAATATTTTGCCGTTTTTCCACGTTTTTGTGAATTTTCAGTTTATTGTTATTAATTCATTAAATATACGATAAAAATGATGCAAACACATAATTGATTAGAAATTAAACTTAAATACTTTATTTTCAATCAACCATTTGTTTCTCGTTAAAATACTGAATAGGATATTGAAAAGGGGAGAAGTTCGTTTTTTATTGCATATATCGACGTTTCAGCCGGATTAGAGCGGTTTTACGTGTACATCTTCCATCGGTAATATAAACAGAAAATCAAGAACATTTTAGTTAATTCTAATGAAAACACATTGTTTTTTATCATTTGTATTGGAAACAACATTGTCATATGTCTTTCCTTTGATCTAAATAATACGAAACCTCGCTCTATAACTTGAAAGTAAAGTCCTCAAATATGGTAAAATAGGGACTTTTTCACGTTAATCATGTAGTTTGATATTACGTAAATATATTCATTTTTCCCAATATTTCGATACTATTTCATGTAGTATCACGATATGTGATTTGGCCTTCAAATCTCAGAATTTCGCATAATATTGCATTTTAAGCAAGTTTTCTTGCATTTTGTTTCGTACGAAAAATCATCGAATTTAGCAATATTTTGACGTTTATTATCTCCTTTTCCTTTATGTGATTTAAACAAAATATCATCGAATTAGGCAATATTTTGCCGTTTTTCCACGTTTTTGTGAATTTTCAGTCTATGGGTTATAATTCATTATATATACAATAAAAATGATGGAAACACATAATTGATTAGATAATAATCTTAAATACTTCATTTTCAATCATCTATTTGTTTCTCGTTAAAATACTGAGTAGAATATTGAAAAGGGGAGAAGTTCGGTTTTTATTGCATATATCAACGTTTCAGCCGGATTAGAGCGGTTTTACGTGTACCTCTTCCATCGGTAAATTAAACGGAAAATCAAAAACATTTTAGTTATTTCTAAAGAAAACACATTGTTTTTTATCATTTGTATTGGAAACAACATTGTCATATGTCTTTTCTTGGATCTAAATAATACGAAACCTCGCTCTATGATTTGAAGGTAAAATCTTCAAATATGGTAAAATAATGACTTTTTTCACGTTTTTCATGTAGTTTGATATTAAGTAAATATATTCATTTTTAACAATATTTCGATACTATTTCATGTAGTATCACAATATGTGATTTGGCCTTCAAATCTCAGAATAACGCATAATATTGCATTTTAAGCAAGTTTTCTTGCATTTTGTTTCGTACGAAAAATCATCGAATTTAGCAATATTTTGACGTTTATCATCCCCTTTTCCTCAATGAGATTTAAACAAAATATCATCGAATTAGGCAATATTTTGCCGTTTTTCCACGTTTTTGTGAATTTTCAGTTTATTGTTATTAATTCATAATATATACGATAAAAATGATGCAAACACATAATTGATTAGAAATTAACCTTAAATACTTTATTTTCAATCAACCATTTGTTTCTCGTTAAACTACTGAGACGGATATTGAAAAGGGGAGAAGTTCGGTTTTTATTGCATATATCGACGTTTCAGCCGGATTAGAGCGGTTTTACGTGTTCATCTTCCATCGGTAATATAAACAGAAAATCAAGAACATTTTAGTTAATTCTAATGAAAACACATTGTTTTTTATCATTTGTATTGGAAACAACATTGTCATATGTCTTTTCTTTGATCTAAATAATACGAAACCTCGCTATATGACTTGAAGGTAAAATCCTCAAATATGGTAAAATAGTGACTTTTCACGTTAATCATGTAGTTTGGTAAAAAATATATTCATTTATACCAATATTTCGATACTATTTCATGTAGTATCACGATATGTGAGTTGACCTTCAAATCTCAGAATTTCGCATAATATTGCATTTTAAGCAAGTTTTCTTGCATTTTGTTTCGTACGAAAAATCATCGAATTAAGCAATATTTTGACGTTTATCATCCCCTTTTCCTCTATGAGATTTAAACAAAATATCATCGAATTAGGCAATATTTTGCCGTTTTTCCACGTTTTTGTGAATTTTCAGTTTATTGTTATTAATTCATTAAATATACGATAAAAATGATGCAAAAACATAATTGATTAGAAATTAAACTTAAATACTTTATTTCCAATCAACCATTTGTTTCTCGTTAAAATACTGAATAGGATATTGAAAAGAGGAGAAGTTCGGTTTTTATTGCATATATCGACGTTTCAGCCAGATTAGAGCGGTTTTACGTGTACATCTTCCATCGGTAATATAAACGGAGAATCAGGAACATTTTAGTTAATTCTAATGAAAGCACATTGGCTTTTATCATTTGTATTGGAAACAACATAGTCATATGTCTTTTCTTGGATCTAAATAATACGAAACCTCGCTCTATGATTTGAAGGTAAAATCTTCATATATGGTAAAATAATGACTTTTTTTCACGTTTTTCATGTAGTTTGATATTACGTATATATATTCATTTTTACCAATATTTCGATACTATTTCATGTAGTATCACGATATGTGATTTGGCCTTCAAATTTCAGAATTTCGCATAATATTGCATTTTAAGCTAGTTTTCTTGCATTTTGTTTCGTACGAAAAATCATCGAATTTAGCAATATTTTGACGTTTATTATCTCCTTTTCCTTTATGTGATTTAAACAAAATATCATCGAATTAGGCAATATTTTGCCGTTTTTCCACGTTTTTGTGAATTTTCAGTCTATGGGTTATAATTCATTATATATACAATAAAAATGATGGAAACACATAATTGATTAGATAATAATCTTAAATACTTCATTTTCAATCATCTATTTGTTTCTCGTTAAAATACTGAGTAGAATATTGAAAAGGGGAGAAGTTCGGTTTTTATTGCATATATCAACGTTTCAGCCGGATTAGAGCGGTTTTACGTGTACCTCTTCCATCGGTAAATTAAACGGAAAATCAAAAACATTTTAGTTATTTCTAAAGAAAACACATTGTTTTTTATCATTTGTATTGGAAACAACATTGTCATATGTCTTTTCTTGGATCTAAATAATACGAAACCTCGCTCTATGATTTGAAGGTAAAATCTTCAAATATGGTAAAATAATGACTTTTTTCACGTTTTTCATGTAGTTTGATATTAAGTAAATATATTCATTTTTACCAATATTTCGATACTATTTCATGTAGTATCACAATATGTGATTTGGCCTTCAAATCTCAGAATAACGCATAATATTGCATTTTAAGCAAGTTTTCTTGCATTTTGTTTCGTACGAAAAATCATCGAATTTAGCAATATTTTGACGTTTATCATCCCCTTTTCCTCAATGAGATTTAAACAAAATATCATCGAATTAGGCAATATTTTGCCGTTTTTCCACGTTTTTGTGAATTTTCAGTTTATTGTTATTAATTCATAATATATACGATAAAAATGATGCAAACACATAATTGATTAGAAATTAACCTTAAATACTTTATTTTCAATCAACCATTTGTTTCTCGTTAAACTACTGAGACGGATATTGAAAAGGGGAGAAGTTCGGTTTTTATTGCATATATCGACGTTTCAGCCGGATTAGAGCGGTTTTACGTGTTCATCTTCCATCGGTAATATAAACAGAAAATCAAGAACATTTTAGTTAATTCTAATGAAAACACATTGTTTTTTATCATTTGTATTGGAAACAACATTGTCATATGTCTTTTCTTTGATCTAAATAATACGAAACCTCGCTATATGACTTGAAGGTAAAATCCTCAAATATGGTAAAATAGTGACTTTTCACGTTAATCATGTAGTTTGGTAAAAAATATATTCATTTATACCAATATTTCGATACTATTTCATGTAGTATCACGATATGTGAGTTGACCTTCAAATCTCAGAATTTCGCATAATATTGCATTTTAAGCAAGTTTTCTTGCATTTTGTTTCGTACGAAAAATCATCGAATTAAGCAATATTTTGACGTTTATCATCCCCTTTTCCTCTATGAGATTTAAACAAAATATCATCGAATTAGGCAATATTTTGCCGTTTTTCCACGTTTTTGTGAATTTTCAGTTTATTGTTATTAATTCATTAAATATACGATAAAAATGATGCAAAAACATAATTGATTAGAAATTAAACTTAAATACTTTATTTCCAATCAACCATTTGTTTCTCGTTAAAATACTGAATAGGATATTGAAAAGAGGAGAAGTTCGGTTTTTATTGCATATATCGACGTTTCAGCCAGATTAGAGCGGTTTTACGTGTACATCTTCCATCGGTAATATAAACGGAGAATCAGGAACATTTTAGTTAATTCTAATGAAAGCACATTGGCTTTTATCATTTGTATTGGAAACAACATAGTCATATGTCTTTTCTTGGATCTAAATAATACGAAACCTCGCTCTATGATTTGAAGGTAAAATCTTCATATATGGTAAAATAATGACTTTTTTTCACGTTTTTCATGTAGTTTGATATTACGTATATATATTCATTTTTACCAATATTTCGATACTATTTCATGTAGTATCACGATATGTGATTTGGCCTTCAAATTTCAGAATTTCGCATAATATTGCATTTTAAGCTAGTTTTCTTGCATTTTGTTTCGTACGAAAAATCATCGAATTTAGCAATATTTTGACGTTTATTATCTCCTTTTCCTTTATGTGATTTAAACAAAATATCATCGAATTAGGCAATATTTTGCCGTTTTTCCACGTTTTTGTGAATTTTCAGTATATGGGTTATAATTCATTATATATACAATAAAAATGATGGAAACACATAATTGATTAGATAATAACCTTAAATACTTCATTTTCAATCATCTATTTGTTTCTCGTTAAAATACTGAGTAGAATATTGAAAAGGGGAGAAGTTCGGTTTTTATTGCAAATATCGACGTTTCAGCCGGATTAGAGCGGTTTTACGTGTACCTCTTCCATCGGTAAAATAAACGGAAAATCAAGAACATTTTAGTTGTTTCTAAAGAAAACACATTGTTTTTTATCATTTGTATTGGAAACAACATTGTCATATGTCTTTTCTTGGATCTAAATAATACGAAACCTTGCTCGATGATTTGAAGGTAAAATCTTCAAATATGGTAAAATAATGACTTTTTTCACGTTTTTCATGTAGTTTGATATTAAGTAAATATATTCATTTTTACCAATATTTCGATACTATTTCATGTAGTATCACAATATGTGATTTGGCCTTCAAATCTCAGAATGTCGCATAATATTGCATTTTAAGCTAGTTTTCTTGCATTTTGTTTCGTACGAAAAATCATCGAATTTAGCAATATATTTGACGTTTATCATCCCCTTTTCCTCTATGAGATTTATCATCGAATTAGGCAATATTTTGCCGTTTTTCCACGTTTTTTTGAATTTTCAGTTTACTGTTATTAATTCATTAAATATACGATAAAAATGATGCAAACACATAATTGATTAGATAATAAACTTAAATACTTCATTTTCAATCATCTATTTGTTTCTCGTTAAAATACTGAGTAAGATATTGAAAAGGGGAGAAGTTCGGTTTTTATTGCATATATCGACGTTTCAGCCGGATTAGAGCGGTTTTACGTGTACATCTTCCATCGGTAATATAAACAGAAAATCAATAACATTTTAGTTAATTCTAATGAAAACACATTGTTTTTTATCATTTGTATTGGAAACAACATTGTCATATGTCTTTTCTTTGATCTAAATAATACGAAACCTCGCTATATGACTTGAAGATAAAATCCTCAAATATGGTAAAATAGTGACTTTTCACGTTAATCATGTAGTTTGGTAAAAAATATATTCATTTATACCAATATTTCGATACTATTTCATGTAGTATCACGATATGTGAGTTGACCTTCAAATCTCAGAATTTCGCATAATATTGCATTTTAAGCAAGTTTTCTTGCATTTTGTTTCGTACGAAAAATCATCGAATTAAGCAATATTTTGACGTTTATCATCCCCTTTTCCTCTATGAGATTTAAACAAAATATCATCGAATTAGGCAATATTTTGCCGTTTTTCCACGTTTTTGTGAATTTTCAGTTTATTGTTATTAATTCATTAAATATACGATAAAAATGATTCAAACACATAATTGATTATAAATTAAACTTAAATACTTTATTTTCAATCAACCATTTGTTTCTCGTTAAAATACTGAATAGGATATTGAAAAGGGGAGAAGTTCGGTTTTTATTGCATATATCGACGTTTCAGCCAGATTAGAGCGGTTTTACGTGTACATCTTCCATCGGTAATATAAACGGAGAATCAGGAACATTTTAGTTAATTCTAATGAAAGCACATTGGCTTTTATCATTTGTATTGGAAACAACATAGTCATATGTCTTTTCTTGGATCTAAATAATACGAAACCTCGCTCTATGATTTTAAGTTAAAATCTTCATATATGGTAAAATAATGACTTTTTTCACGTTTTTCATGTAGTTTGATATTACGTATATATATTCATTTTTACCAATATTTCGATACTATTTCATGTAGTATCACGATATGTGATTTGGCCTTCTAATCTCAGAATTTCGCATAATATTGCATTTTAAGCTAGTTTTCTTGCATTTTGTTACGTACGAAAAATCATCGAATTTAGCAATATTTTGACGTTTATTATCTCCTTTTCCTTTATGTGATTTAAACAAAATATCATCGAATTAGGCAATATTTTGCCGTTTTTCCACGTTTTTGTGAATTTTCAGTCTATGGGTTATAATTCATTATATATACAATAAAAATGATGGAAACACATAATTGATTAGATAATAACCTTAAATACTTCATTTTCAATCATCTATTTGTTTCTCGTTAAAATACTGAGTATAATATTGAAAAGGGGAGAAGTTCGGTTTTTATTGCATATATCGACGTTTCAGCCGGATTAGAGCGGTTTTACGTGTACCTCTTCCATCGGTAAAATAAACGGAAAATCAAGAACATTTTAGTTATTTCTAAAGAAAACACATTGTTTTTTATCATTTGTATTGGAAACAACATTGTCATATGTGTTTTCTTGGTTCTAAATAATACGAAACCTCGCTCTATGATTTGAAGGTAAAATCTTCAAATATGGTAAAATAATGACTTTGTTCACGTTTTTCATGTAGTTTGATATTAAGTAAATATATTCATTTTTACCAATATTTCGATACTATTTCATGTAGTATCACAATATGTGATTTGGCCTTCAAATCTCAGAATGTCGCATAATATTGCATTTTAAGCTAGTTTTCTTGCATTTTGTTTCGTACAAAAAATCATCGAATTTAGCAATATATTTGACGTTTATCATCCCCTTTTCCTCTATGAGATTTATCATCGAATTAGGCAATATTTTGCCGTTTTTCCACGTTTTTTTTAATTTTCAGTTTATTGTTATTAATTCATTATATATACGATAAAAATTATGCAAACACATAATTGATTAGATAATAAACTTAAATACTTCATTTTCAATCATCTATTTGTTTCTCGTTAAAATACTGAGTAAGATATTGAAAAGGGGAGAAGTTCGGTTTTTATTGCATATATCGATGTTTCAGCCGGATTAGAGCGGTTTTACGTGTACATCTTCCATCGGTAATATAAACAGAAAATCAAGAACATTTTAGTTAATTCTAATGAAAACACATTGTTTTTTATCATTTGTATTGGAAACAACATTGTCATATGTCTTTTCTTTGATCTAAATAATACGAAACCTCGCTATATGACTTGAAGATAAAATCCTCAAATATGGTAAAATAGTGACTTTTCACGTTAATCATGTAGTTTGGTAAAAAATATATTCATTTATACCAATATTTCGATACTATTTCATGTAGTATCACGATATGTGAGTTGACCTTCAAATCTCAGAATTTCGCATAATATTGCATTTTAAGCAAGTTTTCTTGCATTTTGTTTCGTACGAAAAATCATCGAATTAAGAAATATTTTGACGTTTATCATCCCCTTTTCCTCTATGAGATTTAAACAAAATATCATCGAATTAGGCAATATTTTGCCGTTTTTCCACGTTTTTGTGAATTTTCAGTTTATTGTTATTAATTCATTAAATATACGATAAAAATGATTCAAACACATAATTGATTAGAAATTAAACTTAAATACTTTATTTTCAATCAACCATTTGTTTCTCGTTAAAATACTGAATAGGATATTGAAAAGGGGAGAAGTTCGGTTTTTATTGCATATATCGACGTTTCAGCGAGATTAGAGCGGTTTTACGTGTACATATTCCATCGGTAATATAAACGGAGAATCAGGAACATTTTAGTTAATTCTAATGAAAGCACATTGGCTTTTATCATTTGTATTGGAAACAACATAGTCATATGTCTTTTCTTGGATCTAAATAATACGAAACCTCGCTCTATGATTTGAAGTTAAAATCTTCATATATGGTAAAATAATGACTTTTTTCACGTTTTTCATGTAGTTTGATATTACGTATATATATTCATTTTTACCAATATTTCGATACTATTTCATGTAGTATCACGATATGTGATTTGGCCTTCAAATCTCAGAATTTCGCATAATATTGCATTTTAAGCTAGTTTTCTTGCATTTTGTTTCGTACGAAAAATCATCGAATTTAGCAATATTTTGACGTTTATTATCTCCTTTTCCTTTATGTGATTTAAACAAAATATCATCGAATTAGGCAATATTTTGCCGTTTTTCCACGTTTTTGTGAATTTTCAGTCTATGGGTTATAATTCATTATATATACAATAAAAATGATGGAAACACATAATTGATTAGATAATAACCTTAAATACTTCATTTTCAATCATCAATTTGTTTCTCGTTAAAATACTGAGTATAATATTGAAAAGGGGAGAAGTTCGGTTTTTATTGCATATATCGACGTTTCAGCCGGATTAGAGCGGTTTTACGTGTACCTCTTCCATCGGTAAAATAAACGGAAAATCAAGAACATTTTAGTTATTTCTAAAGAAAACACATTGTTTTTTATCATTTGTATTGGAAACAACATTGTCATATGTCTTTTCTTGGATCTAAATAATACGAAACCTCGCTCTATGATTTGAAGGTAAAATCTTCAAATATGGTAAAATAATGACTTTTTTCACGTTTTTCATGTAGTTTGATATTAAGTAAATATATTCATTTTTACCAATATTTCGATACTATTTCATGTAGTATCACAATATGTGATTTGGCCTTCAAATCTCAGAATGTCGCATAATATTGCATTTTAAGCTAGTTTTCTTGCATTTTGTTTCGTACAAAAAATCATCGAATTTAGCAATATATTTGACGTTTATCATCCTCTTTTCCTCTATGAGATTTATCATCGAATTAGGCAATATTTTGCCGTTTTTCCACGTTTTTTTTAATTTTCAGTTTATTGTTATTAATTCATTAAATATACGATAAAAATTATGCAAACACATAATTGATTAGATAATAAACTTAAATACTTCATTTTCAATCATCTATTTGTTTCTCATTAAAATACTGAGTAAGATATTGAAAAGGGGAGAAGTTCGGTTTTTATTGCATATATCGACGTTTCAGCCGGATTAGAGCGGTTTTACGTGTACATCTTCCATCTGTAATATAAACAGAAAATCAAGAACATTTTAGTTAATTCTAATGAAAACACATTGTTTTTTATCATTTGTATTGGAAACAACAGTCATATGTCTTTTCTTGGATCTAAACAATACGTCACCTCGCTTTATGATTTGAAGTTAAAATTTTCATATATGGTAAACAAGTGACTTTTTCACGTTAATCATGTAGTTTGATATTACGTAAATATATTCATTTTTACTAATATTTCGATACAATTTCATATAGTATCACAATATGTGATTTGGCCTTCATATCTCAGAATGTCGCGTAATATTGCATTTTAAGCAAGTTTTCTTGCATTTTGTTTCGTACGAAAAATCATCGAATTTAGCAATATTTTGACGTTTCTTATCTCCTTTTCCTTTATGTGATTTAAACAAAATATCATCGAATTAGGCAATATTTTGCCGTTTTTCCACGTTTTTGTGAATTTTCAGTCTATGGGTATTAATTCATTATATATACGATAAAAATGATGCAAACACATAATTGATTGGATAATAACCTTAAATACTTCATTTTCAATTATCTATTTGTTTCTCGTTAAAATACTGAGTAGAATATTGAAAAGGGGAGAAGTTCGGTTTTTATTGCATATATCGACGTTTCAGCCGGATTAGAGCGGTTTTACGTGTACATCTTCCATCGGTAAAATAAACGGAAAATCAAAAACATTTTAGTTAATTCTAATGAAACAACATTGTTTTTTATCATTTATATTGGAAACAACAATGTCATGTCTTTTCTAGGATCTAAATAATACGAAACCTCGCTCTATGATTTGAAGTTAAAATCCTCAAATATGGTAAAATAGTGACTTTTTCACGTCAATCATGTAGTTTGATATTACGTAAATATATTCATTTTTACCAATATTTCGATACTATTTCATGTAGTATCACAATTTGTGATTTGGCCTTCAAATCTCAGAATGTCGCATAATATTGCATTTTAAGCAAGTTTTCTTGCATTTTGTTTCGTACGAAAAATCATCGAATTTAGCAATATTTTGACGTTTATCATCCCCTTTTCCTCTATGAGATTTATCATCGAATTAGGCAATATTTTGCCGTTTTTCCCCGTTTTTGTGAATTTTCAGTTTATTGCTATTAATTTATTAAATATACGATAAAAATGATGCAAACACATAATTGATTAGATAATAAACTTTAATACTTCATTTTCAATCATCTATTTGTTTCTCGTTAAAATACAGAGTAAGATATTGAAAAGGGGAGAAGTTCGGTTTTCATTGCATATATCGATGTTTCAGCCGGATTAGAGCGGTTTTACTTGTACATCTTCCATCGGTAAAATAAACGGAAAATCAGGAACATTTTAGTTAATTCTAATGAAAACACATTGGTTTTTATCATTTGTATTGGAAACAACATTGTCATATGTCTTTTCTTGGATCTAAATAATACGAAACCTCGCTCTATGATTTGAAGTTAATATCTTCATATATGGTAAAATAATGACTTTTTTCACGTTTTTCATGTAGTTTGATATTACGTATATATGGTAAATATGGTAAAATATGGTAAAATAGTGACTTTTTCACGTCAATCATTAGATTTATCATCAAATTAGGCAATATTTTGCCGTTTTTCCACGTTTTTGTGAATTTTCAGTTTATTGCTATTAATTCATTAAATATACGATAAAAATGATGCAAACACATAATTGATTAGATAATAAACTTAAATACTTCATTTTCAATCATCTATTTGTTTCTCGTTAAAATACAGAGTAAGATATTGAAAAGGGGAGAAGTTCGGTTTTTATTGCATATATCGATGTTTCAGCCGGATTAGAGCGGTTTTACGTGTACATCTTCCATCGGTAAAATAAACGGAAAATCAGGAACATTTTAGTTAAATCTAATGAAAACACATTGGTTTTTATCATTTGTATTGGAAACAACATTGTCATATGTCTTTTCTTGGATCTAAATAATACGAAACCTCGCTCTATGATTTGAAGTTAATATCTTCATATATGGTAAAATAATGACTTTTTTCACGTTTTTCATGTAGTTTGATATTACGTATATATATTCATTTTTACCAATATTTCGATACTATTTCGTGAAGTATCACGATATGTGAGATGACCTTCAAATATCAGAATTTCGCATAATATTGCATTTTAAGCAAGTTTTCTTGCATTTTGTTTCCTACGAAAAATCATCGAATTTAGCAATATTTTGACGTTTATAATCTCCTTTTAATTTATGTGATTTAAACAAAATATCATTAGGAATTAGGCAATATTTTGCCGTTTATCCACGTTTTTTTGAATTTTCAGTCTATGGGTATTAATTTATTATATATACGATAAAAATGATGCAAACACATAATTGATTAGAAATTAACCTTGAATACTTCATTTTCAATTATCTATTTGTTTCTCGTTAAAATACTGAGTAGAATATTGACAAGGGGAGAAGTTCGGTTTTTATTGCATATTTCGACGTTTCAGCCGGATTAGAGCGGTTTTACGTGTACATCTTCCATCGGTAAAATAAACGGAAAATCAAGAACATTTTAGTTAATTCTAATAAACAACATTGTTTTTTTATCATTTGTATTGGAAACAACAATGTCATATGTCTTTTCTTGGATCTAAATAATACGAAACCTCGCTCTATGATTTGTAGTTAAAATCCTCAAATATGGTAAAATAGTGACTTTTTCACGTCAATCATGTAGTTTGATATTACGTAAAAATATTCATTTTTACCAATATTTCGATACTATTTCATGTAGTATCACGATATGTGAGTTGACCTTCAAATCTCAGAATTTCGCATAATATTGCATTTTAAGCAAGTTTTCTTGCATTTTGTTTCGTACGAAAAATCATCGAATTAAGAAATATTTTGACGTTTATCATCCCCTTTTCCTCTATGAGATTTAAACAAAATATCATCGAATTAGGCAATATTTTGCCGTTTTTCCACGTTTTTGTGAATTTTCAGTTTATTGTTATTAATTCATTAAATATACGATAAAAATGATTCAAACACATAATTGATTAGAAATTAAACTTAAATACTTTATTTTCAATCAACCATTTGTTTCTCGTTTAAATACTGAATAGGATATTGAAAAGGGGAGAAGTTCGGTTTTTATTGCATATATCGACGTTTCAGCGAGATTAGAGCGGTTTTACGTGTACATATTCCATCGGTAATATAAACGGAGAATCAGGAACATTTTAGTTAATTCTAATGAAAGCACATTGGCTTTTATCATTTGTATTGGAAACAACATAGTCATATGTCTTTTCTTGGATCTAAATAATACGAAACCTCGCTCTATGATTTGAAGTTAAAATCTTCATATATGGTAAAATAATGACTTTTTTCACGTTTTTCATGTAGTTTGATATTACGTATATATATTCATTTTTACCAATATTTCGATACTATTTCATGTAGTATCACGATATGTGATTTGGCCTTCAAATCTCAGAATTTCGCATAATATTGCATTTTAAGCTAGTTTTCTTGCATTTTGTTTCGTACGAAAAATCATCGAATTTAGCAATATTTTGACGTTTATTATCTCCTTTTCCTTTATGTGATTTAAACAAAATATCATCGAATTAGGCAATATTTTGCCGTTTTTCCACGTTTTTGTGAATTTTCAGTCTATGGGTTATAATTCATTATATATACAATAAAAATGATGGAAACACATAATTGATTAGATAATAACCTTAAATACTTCATTTTCAATCATCTATTTGTTTCTCGTTAAAATACTGAGTATAATATTGAAAAGGGGAGAAGTTCGGTTTTTATTGCATATATCGACGTTTCAGCCGGATTAGAGCGGTTTTACGTGTACCTCTTCCATCGGTAAAATAAACGGAAAATCAAGAACATTTTAGTTATTTCTAAAGAAAACACATTGTTTTTTATCATTTGTATTGGAAACAACATTGTCATATGTCTTTTCTTGGATCTAAATAATACGAAACCTCGCTCTATGATTTGAAGGTAAAATCTTCAAATATGGTAAAATAATGACTTTTTTCACGTTTTTCATGTAGTTTGATATTAAGTAAATATATTCATTTTTACCAATATTTCGATACTATTTCATGTAGTATCACAATATGTGATTTGGCCTTCAAATCTCAGAATGTCGCATAATATTGCATTTTAAGCTAGTTTTCTTGCATTTTGTTTCGTACAAAAAATCATCGAATTTAGCAATATATTTGACGTTTATCATCCCCTTTTCCTCTATGAGATTTATCATCGAATTAGGCAATATTTTGCCGTTTTTCCACGTTTTTTTTAATTTTCAGTTTATTGTTATTAATTCATTAAATATACGATAAAAATTATGCAAACACATAATTGATTAGATAATAAACTTAAATACTTCATTTTCAATCATCTATTTGTTTCTCATTAAAATACTGAGTAAGATATTGAAAAGGGGAGAAGTTCGGTTTTTATTGCATATATCGACGTTTCAGCCGGATTAGAGCGGTTTTACGTGTACATCTTCCATCTGTAATATAAACAGAAAATCAAGAACATTTTAGTTAATTCTAATGAAAACACATTGTTTTTTATCATTTGTATTGGAAACAACATTGTCGTATGTCTTTTCTTTGATCTAAATAATACGAAACCTCGCTCTATGACTTGAAGGTAAAATCCTCAAATATGGTAAAATAGTGACTTTTCACGTTAATCATGTAGTTTGATATTACGTAAATATATTCATTTATACCAATATTTCTATACTACTTCATGTAGTATCACGATATGTGAGTTGACCTTCAAATCTCAGAATTTCGCATAATATTGCATTTTAAGCAAGTTTTCTTGCATTTTGTTTCGTACGAAAAATCATCGAATTTAGCAATATTTTGACGTTTATCATCCCCTTTTTTCTCTATGAGATTTAAACAAAATATCATCGAACTAGGCTATATTTTGCCGTTTTTCCACGTTTTTGTGAATTTTCAGTTTATTGTTATTAATTCATTAAATATACGATAAAAATGATGCAAACACATAATTGATTAGAAATTAAACTTAAATACTTTATTTTCAATCAACCATTTGTTTCTCGTTAAAATACTGAATAGGATATTGAAAAGGGGAGAAGTTCGGTTTTTATTGCATATATCGACGTTTCAGCCAGATTAGAGCGGTTTTACGTGTACACCTTCCATCGGTGTACACGTAAACGGAAAATCAGGAACATTTTAGTTAATTCTAATGAAAGCACATTGGCTTTTATCATTTGTATTGGAAACCACATTGTCATATGTCTTTCCTTGGATCTAAATAATACGAAACCTCGCTCTATGATTTGAAGTTAAAATCTTCATATATGGTAAAATAATGACTTTTTTCACGTTTTTCATGTAGTTTGATATTACGTATATATATTCATTTTTACCAATATTTCGATACTATTTCATGTAGTATCACGATATGTGATTTGGCCTTCAAATCTCAGAATTTCGCATAATATTGCATTTTAAGCAAGTTTTCTTGCATTTTGTATTGTACGAAAAATCATCGAATTTAGCAATATTTTGACGTTTATTATCTCCTTTTCCTTTATGTCACTTAAACAAAATATCATCGAATTAGGCAATATTTTGCCGTTTTTCCACGTTTTTGTGAATTTTAAGTCTATGGGTTATAATTCATTATATATACAATAAAAATGATGGAAATACATAATTGATTAGATAATAACCTTAAATACTTCATTTTCAATCATCTATTTGTTTCTCGTTAAAATACTGAGTAGAATATTGACAAGGGGAGAAACTCGGTTTTTATTGCATATATCGACGTTTCAGCCGGATTAGAGCGGTTTTACGTGTACATCTTCCATCGGTAAAATAAACGGAAAATCAAGAACATTTTAGTTAATTCTAATGAAACAACATTGTTTTTTTATCATTTGTATTGGAAACAACAATGTCATATGTCTTTTCTTGGATCTAAATAATACGAAACCTCGCTGTATGATTTGAAGTTAAAATCCTCAAATATGGTAAAATAGTGACTTTTTCACGTCAATCATGTAGTTTGATATTACGTAAATATATTCATTTTTACCAAAATTTCGATACTATTTCATGTAGTATCACATTATGTGATTTGGCCTTCAAATCTCAGAATGTCGCATAATATTGCATTTTAAGCAAGTTTTCTTGCATTTTGTTTCGTACGAAAAATCATCGAATTTAGCAATATTTTGACGTTTATCATCCCCTTTTCCTCTATGAGATTTATCATCGAATTAGGCAATATTTTGCCGTTTTTCCCCGTTTTTGTGAATTTTCAGTTTATTGCTATTAATTTATCAAATATACGATAAAAATGATGCAAACACATAATTGATTAGATAATAAACTTTAATACTTCATTTTCAATCATCTATTTGTTTCTCGTTAAAATACAGAGTAAGATATTGAAAAGGGGAGAAGTTCGGTTTTTATTGCATATATCGATGTTTCAGCCGGATTAGAGCGGTTTTACTTGTACATCTTCCATCGGTAAAATAAACGGAAAATCAGGAACATTTTAGTTAATTCTAATGAAAACACATTGGTTTTTATCATTTGTATTGGAAACAACATTGTCATATGTCTTTTCTTGGATCTAAATAATACGAAACCTCGCTCTATAATTTGAAGTTAATATCTTCATATATGGTAAAATAATGACTTTTTTCACGTTTTTCATGTAGTTTGATATTACGTATATATGGTAAATATGGTAAAATATGGTAAAATAGTGACTTTTTCACGTCAATCATTAGATTTATCATCAAATTAGGCAATATTTTGCCGTTTTTCCACGTTTTTGTGAATTTTCAGTTTATTGCTATTAATTCATTAAATATACGATAAAAATGATGCAAACACATAATTGATTAGATAATAAACTTAAATACTTCATTTTCAATCATCTATTTGTTTCTCGTTAAAATACAGAGTAAGATATTGAAAAGGGGAGAAGTTCGGTTTTTATTGCATATATCGATGTTTCAGCCGGATTAGAGCGGTTTTACGTATACATCTTCCATCGGTAAAATAAACGGAAAATCAGGAACATTTTAGTTAAATCTAATGAAAACACATTGGTTTTTATCATTTGTATTGGAAACAACATTGTCATATGTCTTTTCTTGGATCTAAATAATACGAAACCTCGCTCTATGATTTGAAGTTAATATCTTCATATATGGTAAAATAATGACTTTTTTCACGTTTTTCATGTAGTTTGATATTACGTATATATATTCATTTTTACCAATATTTCGATACTATTTCGTGAAGTATCACGATATGTGAGTTGACCTTCAAATATCAGAATTTCGCATAATATTGCATTTTAAGCAAGTTTTCTTGCATTTTGTTTCCTACGAAAAATCATCGAATTTAGCAATATTTTGACGTTTATAATCTCCTTTTAATTTATGTGATTTAAACAAAATATCATTAGGAATTAGGCAATATTTTGCCGTTTATCCACGTTTTTGTGAATTTTCAGTCTATGGGTATTAATTTATTATATATACGATAAAAATGATGCAAACACATAATTGATTAGAAATTAACCTTAAATACTTCATTTTCAATTATCTATTTGTTTCTCGTTAAAATACTGAGTAGAATATTGACAAGGGGAGAAGTTCGGTTTTTATTGCATATTTCGACGTTTCAGCCGGATTAGAGCGGTTTTACGTGTACATCTTCCATCGGTAAAATAAACGGAAAATCAAGAACATTTTAGTTAATTCTAATAAACAACATTGTTTTTTTATCATTTGTATTGGAAACAACAATGTCATATGTCTTTTCTTGGATCTAAATAATACGAAACCTCGCTCTATGATTTGTAGTTAAAATCCTCAAATATGGTAAAATAGTGACTTTTTCACGTCAATCATGTAGTTTGATATTACGTAAAAATATTCATTTTTACCAATATTTCGATACTATTTCATGTAGTATCACAATATGTGATTTGGCCTTCAAATCTCATAATATCGCATAATATTGTATTTTAAGCTAGTTTTCTTGCATTTTGTTTCGTACGAAAAATCATCGAATTTAGCAATATATTTGACGTTTATCATCCCCTTTTCCTCTATGAGATTTATCATCGAATTAGGCAATATTTTGCCGTTTTTCCACGTTTTTTTTAATTTTCAGTTTATTGTTATTAATTCATTAAATATACGATAACAATGATGCAAACACATAATTGATTAGATAATAAACTTAAATACTTCATTTTCAATCATCGATTTGTTTCTCGTTAAAATACTGAGTAAGATATTGAAAAGGGGAGAAGTTCGGTTTTTATTGCATATATCGACGTTTCAGCCGGATTAGAGCGGTTTTACGTGTACATCTTCCATCGGTAATATAAACAGAAAATCAAGAACATTTTAGTTATTTCTAATGAAAACACATTGTTTTTTATCATTTGTATTGGAAACAACATTGTCATATGTCTTTTCTTTGATCTAAATAATACGAAACCTCGCTCTATGACTTGAAGGTAAAATCCTCAAATATGGTAAAATAGTGACTTTTCACGTTAATCATGTAGTTTGATATTACGTAAATATATTCATTTATACCAATATTTCTATACTACTTCATGTAGTATCACGATATGTGAGTTGACCTTCAAATCTCAGAATTTCGCATAATATTGCATTTTAAGCAAGTTTTCTTGCATTTTGTTTCGTACGAAAAATCATCGAATTTAGCAATATTTTGACGTTTATCATCCCCTTTTTTCTCTATGAGATTTAAACAAAATATCATCGAACTAGGCTATATTTTGCCGTTTTTCCACGTTTTTGTGAATTTTCAGTTTATTGTTATTAATTCATTAAATATACGATAAAAATGATGCAAACACATAATTGATTAGAAATTAAACTTAAATACTTTATTTTCAATCAACCATTTGTTTCTCGTTAAAATACTGAATAGGATATTGAAAAGGGGAGAAGTTCGGTTTTTATTGCATATATCGACGTTTCAGCCAGATTAGAGCGGTTTTACGTGTACACCTTCCATCGGTGTACACGTAAACGGAAAATCAGGAACATTTTAGTTAATTCTAATGAAAGCACATTGGCTTTTATCATTTGTATTGGAAACCACATTGTCATATGTCTTTCCTTGGATCTAAATAATACGAAACCTCGCTCTATGATTTGAAGTTAAAATCTTCATATATGGTAAAATAATGACTTTTTTCACGTTTTTCATGTAGTTTGATATTACGTATATATATTCATTTTTACCAATATTTCGATACTATTTCATGTAGTATCACGATATGTGATTTGGCCTTCAAATCTCAGAATGTCGCATAATATTGCATTTTAAGCAAGTTTTCTTGCATTTTGTTTCGTACGAAAAATCATCGAATTTAGCAATATTTTGACGTTTCTTATCTCCTTTTCCTTTATGTCACTTAAACAAAATATCATCGAATTAGGCAATATTTTGCCGTTTTTCCACGTTTTTGTGAATTTTCAGTCTATGGGTATTAATTCATTATATATACGATAAAAATGATGCAAACACATAATTGATTGGATAATAACCTTAAATACTTCATTTTCAATCATCTATTTGTTTCTCGTTAAAATACTGAGTAGAATATTGAAAAGGGGAGAAGTTCGGTTTTTATTGCATATATCGACGTTTCAGCCGGATTAGAGCGGTTTTACGTGTACATCTTCCATCGGTAAAATAAACGGAAAATCAAAAACATTTTAGTTAATTCTAATGAAACAACATTGTTTTTTATCATTTATATTGGAAACAACAATGTCATGTCTTTTCTTGGATCTAAATAATACGAAACCTCGCTCTATGATTTGAAGTTAAAATCCTCAAATATGGTAAAATAGTGACTTTTTCACGTCAATCATGTAGTTTGATATTACGTAAATATATTCATTTTTACCAATATTTCGATACTATTTCATGTAGTATCACAATTTGTGATTTGGCCTTCAAATCTCAGAATGTCGCATAATATTGCATTTTAAGCAAGTTTTCTTGCATTTTGTTTCGTACGAAAAATCATTGAATTTAGCAATATTTTGACGTTTATCATCCCCTTTTCCTCTATGAGATTTATCATCGAATTAGGCAATATTTTGCCGTTTTTCCCCGTTTTTGTGAATTTTCAGTTTATTGCTATTAATTTATTAAATATACGATAAAAATGATGCAAACACATAATTGATTAGATAATAAACTTAAATACTTCATTTTCAATCATCTATTTGTTTCTCGTTAAAATACAGAGTAAGATATTGAAAAGGGGAGAAGTTCGGTTTTTATTGCATATATCGATGTTTCAGCCGGATTAGAGCGGTTTTACTTGTACATCTTCCATCGGTAAAATAAACGGAAAATCAGGAACATTTTAGTTAATTCTAATGAAAACACATTGGTTTTTATCATTTGTATTGGAAACAACATTGTCATATGTCTTTTCTTGGATCTAAATAATACGAAACCTCGCTCTATGATTTGAAGTTAATATCTTCATATATGGTAAAATAATGACTTTTTTCACGTTTTTCATGTAGTTTGATATTACGTATATATGGTAAATATGGTAAAATATGGTAAAATAGTGACTTTTTCACGTCAATCATTAGATTTATCATCAAATTAGGCAATATTTTGCCGTTTTTCCACGTTTTTGTGAATTTTCAGTTTATTGCTATTAATTCATTAAATATACGATAAAAATGATGCAAACACATAATTGATTAGATAATAAACTTAAATACTTCATTTTCAATCATCTATTTGTTTCTCGTTAAAATACAGAGTAAGATATTGAAAAGGGGAGAAGTTCGGTTTTTATTGCATATATCGATGTTTCAGCCGGATTAGAGCGGTTTTACGTGTACATCTTCCATCGGTAAAATACACGGAAAATCAGGAACATTTTAGTTAAATCTAATGAAAACACATTGGTTTTTATCATTTGTATTGGAAACAACATTGTCATATGTCTTTTCTTGGATCTAAATAATACGAAACCTCGCTCTATGATTTGAAGTTAATATCTTCAAATATGGTAAAATAATGACTTTTTTCACGTTTTTCATGTAGTTTGATATTACGTATATATATTCATTTTTACCAATATTTCGATACTATTTCGTGTAGTATCACGATATGTGAGTTGACCTTCAAATATCAGAATTTCGCATAATATTGCATTTTAAGCAAGTTTTCTTGCATTTTGTTTCGTACGAAAAATCATCGAATTTAGCAATATTTTGACGTTTATAATCTCCTTTTAATTTATGTGATTTAAACAAAATATCATTAGGAATTAGGCAATATTTTGCCGTTTATCCACGTTTTTGTGAATTTTCAGTCTATGGGTATTAATTTATTATATATACGATAAAAATGATGCAAACACATAATTGATTAGAAATTAACCTTAAATCTTTCATTTTCAATCATCTATTTGTTTCTCGTTAAAATACTGAGTAGAATATTGACAAGGGGAGAAGTTCGGTTTTTATTGCATATTTCGACGTTTCAGCCGGATTAGAGCGGTTTTACGTGTACATCTTCCATCGGTAAAATAAACGGAAAATCAAGAACATTTTAGTTAATTCTAATAAACAACATTGTTTTTTTATCATTTGTATTGGAAACAACAATGTCATATGTCTTTTCTTGGATCTAAATAATACGAAACCTCGCTCTATGATTTGTAGTTAAAATCCTCAAATATGGTAAAATAGTGACTTTTTCACGTCAATCATGTAGTTTGATATTGGTAAAAATATTCATTTTTACCAATATTTCGATACTATTTCATGTAGTATCACAATATGTGATTTGGCCTTCAAATCTCATAATATCGCATAATATTGTATTTTAAGCTAGTTTTCTTGCATTTTGTTTCGTACGAAAAATCATCGAATTTAGCAATATATTTGACGTTTATCATCCCCTTTTCCTCTATGAGATTTATCATCGAATTAGGCAATATTTTGCCGTTTTTCCACGTTTTTTTTAATTTTCAGTTTATTGTTATTAATTCAATAAATATACGATAACAATGATGCAAACACATAATTGATTAGATAATAAACTTAAATACTTCATTTTCAATCATCTATTTGTTTCTCGTTAAAATACTGAGTAAGATATTGAAAAGGGGAGAAGTTCGGTTTTTATTGCATATATCGACGTTTCAGCCGGATTAGAGCGGTTTTACGTGTACATCTTCCATCGGTAATATAAACAGAAAATCAAGAACATTTTAGTTATTTCTAATGAAAACACATTGTTTTTTATCATTTGTATTGGAAACAACATTGTCGTATGTCTTTTCTTTGATCTAAATAATACGAAACCTCGCTCTATGACTTGAAGGTAAAATCCTCAAATATGGTAAAATAGGGACTTTTCACGTTAATCATGTAGTTTGATATTACGTAAATATATTCATTTATACCAATATTTCTATACTACTTCATGTAGTATCACGATATGTGAGTTGACCTTCAAATCTCAGAATTTCGCATAATATTGCATTTTAAGCAAGTTTTCTTGCATTTTGTTTCGTACGAAAAATCATCGAATTTAGCAATATTTTGACGTTTATCATCCCCTTTTTTCTCTATGAGATTTAAACAAAATATCATCGAACTAGGCTATATTTTGCCGTTTTTCCACGTTTTTGTGAATTTTCAGTTTATTGTTATTAATTCATTAAATATACGATAAAAATGATGCAAACACATAATTGATTAGAAATTAAACTTAAATACTTTATTTTCAATCAACCATTTGTTTCTCGTTAAAATACTGAATAGGATATTGAAAAGGGGAGAAGTTCGGTTTTTATTGCATATATCGACGTTTCAGCCAGATTAGAGCGGTTTTACGTGTACACCTTCCATCGGTGTACACGTAAACGGAAAATCAGGAACATTTTAGTTAATTCTAATGAAAGCACATTGGCTTTTATCATTTATATTGGAAACCACATTGTCATATGTCTTTCCTTGGATCTAAATAATACGAAACCTCGCTCTATGATTTGAAGTTAAAATCTTCATATATGGTAAAATAATGACTTTTTTCACGTTTTTCATGTAGTTTGATATTACGTATATATATTCATTTTTACCAATATTTCGATACTATTTCATGTAGTATCACGATATGTGATTTGGCCTTCAAATCTCAGAATTTCGCATAATATTGCATTTTAAGCAAGTTTTCTTGCATTTTGTTTCGTACGAAAAATCATCGAATTTAGCAATATTTTGACGTTTATTATCTCCTTTTCCTTTATGTCACTTAAACAAAATATCATCGAATTAGGCAATATTTTGCCGTTTTTCCACGTTTTTGTGAATTTTCAGTCTATGGGTTATAATTCATTATATATACAATAAAAATGATGGAAACACATAATTGATTAGATAATAACCTTAAATACTTCATTTTCAATCATCTATTTGTTTCTCGTTAAAATACTGAGTAGAATATTGAAAAGGGGAGAAACTCGGTTTTTATTGCATATATCGACGTTTCAGCCGGATTAGAGCGGTTTTACGTGTACATCTTCCATCGGTAAAATAAACGGAAAATCAAGAACATTTTAGTTAATTCTAATGAAACAACATTGTTTTTTTATCATTTGTATTGGAAACAACAATGTCATATGTCTTTTCTTGGATCTAAATAATACGAAACCTCGCTGTATGATTTGAAGTTAAAATCCTCAAATATGGTAAAATAGTGACTTTTTCACGTCAATCATGTAGTTTGATATTACGTAAATATATTCATTTTTACCAAAATTTCGATACTATTTCATGTAGTATCACATTATGTGATTTGGCCTTCAAATCTCAGAATGTCGCATAATATTGCATTTTAAGCAAGTTTTCTTGCATTTTGTTTCGTACGAAAAATCATCGAATTTAGCAATATTTTGACGTTTATCATCCCCTTTTCCTCTATGAGATTAATCATCAAATTAGGCAATATTTTACCGTTTTTCCACGTTTTTGTGAATTTTCAGTTTATTGCTATTAATTCATTAAATATACGATAAAAATGATGCAAACACATAATTGATTAGATAATAAACTTAAATACTTCATTTTCAATCATCTATTTGTTTCTCGTTAAAATACAGAGTAAGATATTGAAAAGGGGAGAAGTTCGGTTTTTATTGCATATATCGATGTTTCAGCCGGATTTGAGCGGTTCTACGTGTACATCTTTCATTATTAATATAAACGGAAAATCAAGAACATTTTAGTTAATTCTAATGAAAACACATTGTTTTTTATCATTTGTATTGGAAACAACATTGTCATATGTCTTTTCTTTGATCTAAATAATACGAAACCTCGCTCTATGACTTGAAGGTAAAATCCTCAAATATGGTAAAATAGTGACTTTTTCACGTTAATCATGTAGTTGGATATTACGTAAATATATTCATTTTTACCAATATTTCGATACTATTTCATGTTGTATCACGATATGTGATTTGGACTTCAAATCTCAGAATGTCGCATAATATTGCATTTTAAGCAAGTTTTCTTGCATTTTGTTTCGTACGAAAAATCATCGAATTTAGCAATATTTTGACGTTTATCATCCCCTTTTCCTCTATGAGATTTAAACAAAATATCATCGAATTAGGCAATATTTTGCCGTTTTTCCACGTTTTTGTGAATTTTCAGTATATTGTTATTAATTCATTAAATATACGATAAAAATGATGCAAACACATAATTGATTAGAAATTAACTTAAATACTTTAATTTCAATCAACCATTTGTTTCTCGTTAAATACTGAGTAGGATATTGCAAAGGGGAGAAGTTCGGTTTTTATTGCATATATCGACGTTTCAGCCGGATTAGAGCGGTTTTACGTGTACATCTTTTATCGGTATTATAAACGGAAAATCAGGAACATTTTAGTTAATTCTAATGAAAACACATGGGTTTTTATCATTTGTATTGGAAACAACGTCATATGTCTTTTCTTGGATCTAAATAATACGAAACCTCGCTGTATGATTTGAAGTTAAAATCTTCAAATATGGTAAAATAATGACTTTTTTCGCGTTTTTCATGTAGTTTGATATTACGTATATATATTAATTTTTACCAATATTTCGATACTATTTCGTGTAGTATCACGATATGTGATTTGGCCTTCAAATCTCAGAATTTCGCATAATATTGCATTTTAAGCAAGTTTTCTTGCATTTTGTTTCGTACGAAAAATCATCGAATTTAGCAATATTTTGACGTTTATTATCTCCTTTTCCTTTATGTGATTCAAACAAAATATCATCGAATTAGGCAATATTTTGCCGTTTTTCCACGTTTTTGTGAATTTTCAGTCTATGGGAATTAATTCATTATATATACGATAAAAATGATGCAAACACATAATTGATTAGATAATAACCTTAAATACTTCATTTTCAATCATCTATTTATTTCTCGTTAAAATACTGAGTAGAATATTGACAAGGGGAGAAGTTCGGTTTTTATTGCATATTTCGACGTTTCAGCCGGATTAGAGCGGTTTTACGTGTACATCTTCCATCGGTAAAATAAACGGAAAATCAAGAACCTTTTAGTTAATTCTAATAAACAACATTGTTTTTTTATCATTTCTATTGGAAACAACAATGTCATATGTCTTTTCTTGGATCTAAATAATACGAAACCTCGCTCTATGATTTGTAGTTAAAATCCTCAAATATGGTAAAATAGTGACTTTTTCACGTCAATCATGTAGTTTGATATTACGAAAAATATTCATTTTTACCAATATTTCGATACTATTTCATGTATTATCACAATATGTGATTTGGCCTTCAAATCTCATAATATCGCATAATATTGTATTTTAAGCTAGTTTTCTTGCATTTTGTTTCGTACGAAAAATCATCGAATTTAGCAATATATTTGACGTTTATCATCCCCTTTTCCTCTATGAGATTTATCATCGAATTAGGCAATATTTTGCCGTTTTTCCACGTTTTTTTTTATTTTCAGTTTATTGTTATTAATTCATTAAATATACGATAAAAATGATGCAAACACATAATTGATTAGATAATAAACTTAAATACTTCATTTTCAATCATCTATTTGTTTCTCGTTAAAATACTGAGTAAGATATTGAAAAGGGGAGAAGTTCGGTTTTTATTGCATATATCGACGTTTCAGCCGGATTAGAGCGGTTTTACGTGTACATCTTCCATCGGTAATATAAACAGAAAATCAAGAACATTTTAGTTAATTCTAATGAAAACACATTGTTTTTTATCATTTGTATTGGAAACAACATTGTCATATGTCTTTTCTTTGATCTAAATAATACGAAACCTCGCTCTATGACTTGAAGGTAAAATCCTCAAATATGGTAAAATAGTGACTTTTCACGTTAATCATGTAGTTTGATATTACGTAAATATATTCATTTATACCAATATTTCTATACTATTTCATGTAGTATCACGATATGTGAGTTGACCTTCAAATCTCAGAATTTCGCATAATATTGCATTTTAAGCAAGTTTTCTTGCATTTTGTTTCGTACGAAAAATCATCGAATTTAGCAATATTTTGACGTTTATCATCAACTTTTCCTCTATGAGATTTAAACAAATTATCATCGAATTAGGCTATATTTTGCCGTTTTTCCACGTTTTTGTGAATTTTCAGTTTATTGTTATTAATTCATTAAATATACGATAAAAATGATGCAAACACATAATTGATTAGAAATTAAACTTAAATACTTTATTTTCAATCAACCATTTGTTTCTCGTTAAAATACTGAATAGGATATTGAAAAGGGGAGAAGTTCGGTTTTTATTGCATATATCGACGTTTCAGCCAGATTAGAGCGGTTTTACGTGTACACCTTCCATCGGTGTACACGTAAACGGAAAATCAGGAACATTCTAGTTAATTCTAATGAAAGCACATTGGCTTTTATCATTTGTATTGGAAACCACATTGTCATATGTCTTTTCTTGGATCTAAATAATACGAAACCTCGCTCTATGATTTGAAGTTAAAATCTTCAAATATGGTAAAATAATGACTTTTTTCACGTTTTTCATGTAGTTTGATATTACGTATATATATTCATTTTTACCAATATTTCGATACTATTTCGTGTAGTATCACGATATGTGAGTTGACCTTCAAATCTCAGAATTTCGCATAATATTGCATTTTAAGCAAGTTTTCTTGCATTTTGTTTCGTACGAAAGATGTCGAATTTAGCAATATTTTGACGTTTATCATCTCCTTTTCCTTTATGGGATTTAAACAAAATATCAGCGAATTAGGCAATATTTTGCCGCTTTTTCACGTTTTTGTGAATTTTCAGTCTATGGGTATTAATTCATTATATATACGATAAAAATGATGCAAACACATAATTGATTAGATAATAAACATAAATACTTCATTTTCAATCATCTATTTGTTTCTCGTTAAAATACAGAGTAAGATATTGAAAAGGGGAGAAGTTCGGTTTTTATTGCATATATCGATGTTTCAGCCGGATTTGAGCGGTTATACGTGTACATCTTTCATTATTAATATAAACGGAAAATCAAGAACATTTTAGTTAATTCTAATGAAAACACATTGTTTTTTATCATTTGTATTGGAAACAACATTGTCATATGTCTTTTCTTTGATCTAAATAATACGAAACCTCGCTCTATGACTTGAAGGTAAAATCCTCAAATATGATAAAATAGTGACTTTTTCACGTTAATCATGTAGTTTGATATTACGTAAATATATTCATTTTTACCAATATTTCGATACTATTTCATGTTGTATCACGATATGTGATTTGGACTTCAAGTCTCAGAATATCGCATAATATTGCATTTTAAGCAAGTTTTCTTGCATTTTGTTTCGTACGAAAAATCATCAAATTTAGCAATATTTTGACGTTTATTATCTCCTTTTCCTTTATGTGATTTAAACAAAATATCATCGAATTAGGCAATATTTTGTCGTTTTTCCACGTTTTTGTGAATTTTCAGTCTATGGGCATTAATTCATTATATATACGATAAAAATGATGCAAACACGTAATTGATTAGATAATAACCTTAAATACTTTATTTTTAATCATCTATTTGTTTCTCGTTAAAATACTGAGTAGGATATTGAAAAGGGAGAAGTTCGGTTTTTATTGCATATATCGACGTTTCAGCCGGATTAGAGCGGTTTTACGTGTACATCTTCTATCGGTAATATAAACAGAAAATCAAGAACATTTTAGTTAATTCTAATGAAAACACATTGTTTTTTATCATTTGTATTAGAAACAACATTGTCATATGTCTTTTCTTAGATCTAGATAATACGAAACCTCGCTCAATGACTTGAAGGTAAAATCCTCAAATATGGTAAAATAGTGACTTTGCACGTTAATCATGTAGTTTGATATTACGTAAATATATTCATTTATACCAATATTTCGATACTATTTCATGTAGTATCACGATATGTGAGTTGACCTTCAAATCTCAGAATTTCGCATAATATTGCATTTTAAGCAAGTTTTCTTGCATTTTGTTTCGTACGAAAAATCATCGAATTTAGCAATATTTTGACGTTTATCGTCCCCTTTTCTTCTATGAGATTTAAACAAAATATCATCGAATTAGGCAATATTTTGCCGTTTTTCCACGTTTTTGTGAATTTTCAGTTTATTGTTATTAATTCATTATATATACGATAAAAATGATGCAAACACATAATTGATTAGAAATTAAACTTAAATACTTTATTTTCAATCAACCATTTGTTTCTCGTTAAAATACTGAATAGGATATTGAAAAGGGGAGAAGTTCGGTTTTTATTGCATATATCGACGTTTCAGCCAGATTAGAGCGGTTTTACGTATACACCTTCCTTCGGTAATATAAACGGAAAATCAGGAACATTTTAGTTAATTCTAATGAAAGCACATTGGTTTTTATCATTTGTATTGGAAACAACATAGTCATATGTCTTTTCTTGGATCTAAATAATACGAAACCTCGCTCTATGATTTGAAGTTAAAATCTTCATATATGGTAAAATAATGACTTTTTTCACGTTTTTCATGTAGTTTGATATTACGTATATATATTCATTTTTACCAATATTTCGATACTATTTCATGTAGTATCACGATATGTGATTTGGCCTTCAAATCTCAGAATTTCGCATAATATTGCATTTTAAGCAAGTTTTCTTGCATTTTGTTTCGTAAGAAAAATCATCGAATTTAGCAATATTTTGACGTTTATTATCTCCTTTTCCTTTATGTGATTTAAACAAAATATCATCGAATTAGGCAATATTTTGCCGTTTTTCCACGTTTTTGTGAATTTTCAGTCTATGGGTTATAATTCATTAAATATACAATAAAAATGATGGAAACACATAATTGATTAGATAATAACCTTAAATACTTCATTTTCAATCATCTATTTGTTTCTCGTGAAAATACTGAGTAGAATATTGAAAAGGGGAGAAGTTCGTTTTTTATTGCATATTTCGACGTTTCAGCCGGATTAGAGCGGTTTTACGTGTACATCTTCCATCGGTAAAATAAACGGAAAATCAAGAACATTTTAGTTAATTCTAATGAAACAACATTGTTTTTTTTATCATTTGAATTGGAAACAACAATGTCATATGTCTTTTCTTGGATCTAAATAATACGAAACCGCGCTCTATGATTTGAAGTTAAAATCCTAAAATATGGTAAAATAGTGACTTTTTCACGTCAATCATGTAGTTTGATATTACGTAAAAATATTCATTTATACCAATATTTCGATACTATTTCATGTAGTATCACAATATGTGATTTGGCCTTCAAATCTCATAATATCGCATAATATTGCATTTTAAGCTAGTTTTCTTGCATTTTGTTTCGTACGAAAAATCATCGAATTTAGCAATATATTTGACGTTTATCATCCCCTTTTCCTCTATGAGATTTATCATCGAATTAGGCCATATTTTGCCGTTTTTCCACGTTTTTTGAATTTTCAGTTTATTGTTATAAATTCATTAAATATACGTTAAAAATGATGCAAACACATAATTGATTAGATAATAAACTTAAATACTTCATTTTCAATCATCTATTTGTTTCTCGTTAAAATACTGAGTAAGATATTGAAAAGGGGAGAAGTTCGGTTTTTATTGCATATATCGACGTTTCAGCCGGATTAGAGCGGTTTTACGTGTACATCTTCCATCGGTAATATAAACAGAAAATCAAGAACATTTTAGTTAATTCTAATGAAAACACATTGTTTTTTATCATTTGTATTGGAAACAACATTGTCATATGTCTTTTCTTTGATCTAAATAATACGAAACCTCGCTCTATGACTTGAAGGTAAAATCCTCAAATATGGTAAAATAGTGACTTTTCACGTTAATCATGTAGTTTGATATTACGTAAATATATTCATTTATACCAATATTTCTATACTATTTCATGTAGTATCACGATATGTGAGTTGACCTTCAAATCTCAGAATTTCGCATAATATTGCATTTTAAGCAAGTTTTCTTGCATTTTGTTTCGTACGAAAAATCATCGAATTTAGCAATATTTTGACGTTTATCATCCCCTTTTCCTCTATGAGATTTAAACAAAATATCATCGAATTAGGCTATATTTTGCCGTTTTTCCACGTTTTTGTGAATTTTCAGTTTATTGTTATTAATTGATTAAATATACGATAAAAATGATGCAAACACATAATTGATTAGAAATTAAACTTAAATACTTTATTTTCAATCAACTATTTGTTTCTCGTTAAAATACTGAATAGGATATTGAAAAGGGGAGAAGTTCGGTTTTTATTGCATATATCGACGTTTCAGCCAGATTAGAGCGGTTTTACGTGTACACCTTCCATCGGTGTACACGTAAACGGAAAATCAGGAACATTTTAGTTAATTCTAATGAAAGCACATTGGCTTTTATCATTTGTATTGGAAACAACATAGTCATATGTCTTTTCTTGGATCTAAATAATACGAAACCTCGCTCTATGATTTGAAGTTAAAATCTTCATATATGGTAAAATAATGACTTTTTTCACGTTTTTCATGTAGTTTGATATTACGTATATATATTCATTTTTACCAATATTTCGATACTATTTCATGTAGTATCACGATATGTGATTTGGCCTTCAAATCTCAGAATTTCGCATAATATTGCATTTTAAGCAAGTTTTCTTGCATTTTGTTTCGTACGAAAAATCATCGAATTTAGCAATATTTTGACGTTTATTATCTCCTTTTCCTTTATGTGATTTAAACAAAATATCATCGAACTAGGCAATATTTTGCCGTTTTTCCACGTTTTTGTGAATTTTCAGTCTATGGGTTATAATTCATTATATATACAATAAAAATGATGGAAACACATAATTGATTAGATAATAACCTTAAATACTTCATTTTCAATCATCTACTTGTTTCTCGTTAAAATACTGAGTAGAATATTGAAAAGGGGAGAAGTTCGGTTTTTATTGCATATTTCGACGTTTCAGCCGGATTAGAGCGGTTTTACGTGTACATCTTCCATCGATAAAATAAACGGAAAATCAAGAACATTTTAGTTAATTCTAATAAACAACATTGTTTTTTTATCATTTGTATTGAAAACAACAATGTCATATGTCTTTTCTTGGATCTAAATAATACGAAACCTCGCTCTATGATTTGTAGTTAAAATCCTCAAATATGGTAAAATAGTGACTTTTTCACGTCAATCATGTAGTTTGATATTACGTAAAAATATTCATTTTTACCAATATTTCGATACTATTTCATGTAGTATCACAATATGTGATTTGGCCTTCAAATCTCATAATATCGCATAATATTGCATTTTAAGCTAGTTTTCTTGCATTTTGTTTCGTACGAAAAATCATCGAATTTAGCAATATATTTGACGTTTATCATCCCCTTTTCCTCTATGAGATTTATCATCGAATTAGGCAATATTTTGCCGTTTTTCCACGTTTGTTGAATTTTCAGTTTATTGTTATAAATTCATTAAATATACGTTAAAAATGATGCAAACACATAATTGATTAGATAATAAACTTAAATACTTCATTTTCAATCATCTATTTGTTTCTCGTTAAAATACTGAGTAAGATATTGAAAAGGGGAGAAGTTCGGTTTTTATTGCATATATCGACGTTTCAGCCGGATTAGAGCGGTTTTACGTGTACATCTTCCATCGGTAATATAAACAGAAAATCAAGAACATTTTAGTTAATTCTAATGAAAACACATTGTTTTTTATCATTTGTATTGGAAACAACATTGTCATATGTCTTTTCTTTGATCAAAATAATACGAAACCTCGCTCTATGACTTGAAGGTAAAATCCTCAAATATGGTAAAATAGTGACTTTTCACGTTAATCATGTAGTTTGATATTACGTAAATATATTCATTTATACCAATATTTCTATACTATTTCATGTAGTATCACGATATGTGAGTTGACCTTCAAATCTCAGAATTTCGCATAATATTGCATTTTAAGCAAGTTTTCTTGCATTTTGTTTCGAACGAAAAATCATCGAATTTAGCAAAATTTTGACGTTTATCATCCCCTTTTCCTCTATGAGATTTAAACAAAATATCATCGAATTAGGCTATATTTTGCCGTTTTTCCACGTTTTTGTGAATTTTCAGTTTATTGTTATTAATTCATTAAATATACGATAAAAATGATGCAAACACATAATTGATTAGAAATTAAACTTAAATACTTTATTTTCAATCAACCATTTGTTTCTCGTTAAAATACTGAATAGGATATTGAAAAGGGGAGAAGTTCGGTTTTTATTGCATATATCGACGTTTCAGCCAGATTAGAGCGGTTTTACGTGTACACCTTCCATCGGTGTACACGTAAACAGAAAATCAGGAACATTTTAGTTAATTCTAGTGAAAGCACATTGGCTTTTATCATTTGTATTGGAAACCACATTGTCATATGTCTTTTCTTGGATCTAAATTATACGAAACCTCGCTCTATGATTTGAAGTTAAAATCTTCATATATGGTAAAATAATGACTTTTTTCACGTTTTTCATGTAGTTTGATATTACGTATATATATTCATTTTTACCAATATTTCGATACTATTTCATGTAGTATCACGATATGTGATTTGGCCTTCAAATCTCAGAATTTCGCATAATATTGCATTTTAAGCAAGTTTTCTTGCATTTTGTTTCGTACGAAAAATCATCGAATTTAGCAATATTTTGACGTTTATTATCTCCTTTTCCTTTATGTGACTTAAACAAAATATCATCGAATTAGGCAATATTTTGCCATTTTTCCACGTTTTTGTGAATTTTCAGTCTATGGGTTATAATTCATTATATATACAATAAAAATGATGGAAACACATAATTGATTAGATAATAACCTTAAATACTTCATTTTCAATCATCTATTTGTTTCTCGTTAAAATACTGAGTAGAATATTGAAAAGGGGAGAAGTTCGGTTTTGATTGCATATATCGACGTTTCAGCCGGATTAGAGCGGTTTTACGTGTACATCTTCCATCGGTAAAATAAACGGAAAATCAAGAACATTTTAGTTAATTCTAATGAAACAACATTGTTTTTTTTATCATTTGAATTGGAAACAACAATGTCATATGTCTTTTCTTGGATCTAAATAATACGAAACCTCGCTCTATGATTTGAAGTTAAAATATTCAAATATGGTAAAATAGTGACTTTTTCACGTCAATCATGTAGTTTGATATTACGTAAATATATTCATTTTTACCAATATTTCGATACTATTTCATGTAGTATCACATTATGTGATTTGGCCTTCAAATCTCAGAATGACGCATAATATTGCATTTTAAGCAAGTTTTCTTGCATTTTGTTTCGTACGAAAAATCATCGAATTTAGCAATATTTTGACGTTTATCATCCCCTTTTCCTCTATGAGATTTATCATCGAATTAGGCAATATTTTGCCGTTTTTCCACGTTTTTGTGAATTTTCAGTTTATTGCTATTAATTCATTAAATATACGATAAAAATGATGCAAACACATAATTGATTAGATAATAAACTTAAATACTTCATTTTCAATCATCTATTTGTTTCTCGTTAAAATACAGAGTAGGATATTGAAAAGGGGAGAAGTTCGGTTTTTATTGCATATATCGATGTTTCAGCCGGATTAGAGCGGTTTTACATGTTCATCTTCCATCGGTAATATAAACAGAAAATCAAGAACCTTTTCATTAATTCTAATGAAAACACATAATTGATTAGAAATTAAACTTAAATACTTTATTTTCAATCAACCATTTGTTTCTCGTTAAAATACTGAATTGGATATTGAAAAGGGGAGAAGTTCGGTTTTTATTGCATATATCGACGTTTCAGCCAGATTAGAGCGGTTTTACGTGTACATCTTCCATCGGTAATATAAACGGAAAATCAGGAACATTTTAGTTAATTCTAATGAAAGCACATTGGCTTTTATCATTTGTATTGGAAACAACATAGTCATATGTCTTTTCTTGGATCTAAATAATACGAAACCTCGCTCTATGATTTGAAGTTAAAATCTTCATATATGGTAAAATAATGACTTTTTTCACGTTTTTCATGTAGTTTGATATTACGTATATATATTCATTTTTACCAATATTTCGATACTATTTCATGTAGTATCACGATATGTGATTTGGCCTTCAAATCTCAGAATTTCGCATAATATTGCATTTTAAGCAAGTTTTCTTGCATTTTGTTTCGTACGAAAAATCATCGAATTTAGCAGTATTTTGACGTTTATTATCTCCTTTTCCTTTATGTGATTTAAACAAAATATCATATAATTAGGCAATATTTTGCCGTTTTTTCACGTTTTTGTGAATTTTCAGTCTATGGGTTATAATTCATTAAATATACAATAAAAATGATGGAAACACATAATTGATTAGATAATAACCTTAAATACTTCATTTTCAATCATCTATTTGTTCCTCGTTAAAATACTGAGTAGAATATTGAAAAGGGGAGAAGTTCGGTTTTTATTGCATATTTCGACGTTTCAGCCGGATTAGAGCGGTTTTACGTGTACATCTTCCATCGGTAAAATAAACGGAAAATCAAGAACATTTTAGTTAATTCTAATAAACAACATTGTTTTTTTATCATTTGTATTGGAAACAACAATGTCATATGTCTTTTCTTGGATCTAAATAATACGAAACCTCGCTCTATGATTTGTAGTTAAAATCCTCAAATATGGTAAAATAGTGACTTTTTCACGTCAATCATGTAGTTTGATATTACGTAGAAATATTCATTTTTACCAATATTTCGATACTATTTCATGTAGTATCACAATATGTGATTTGACCTTCAAATCTCATAATATCGCATAATATTCCATTTTAAGCTAGTTTTCTTGCATTTTGTTTCGTACGAAAAATCATCGAATTTAGCAATATATTTGACGTTTATCATCCCCTTTTCCTCTATGAGATTTATCATCGAATTAGGCAATATTTTGCCGTTTTTCCACGTTTTTTTGAATTTTCAGTTTATTGTTATTAATTCATTAAATATACGATAAAAATGATGCAAACACATAATTTATTAGATAATGAACTTAAATACTTCATTTTCAATCATCTATTTGTTTCTCGTTAAAATACTGAGTAAGATATTGAAAAGGGAGAAGTTCGGTT
Source organism: Procambarus clarkii (assembly GCF_040958095.1). NCBI lineage: Eukaryota > Metazoa > Arthropoda > Malacostraca > Decapoda > Cambaridae > Procambarus > Procambarus clarkii. The sequence goes on from NC_091155.1 coordinate 934,685, forward strand.
TTTATTGCATTTATCGACGTTTCAGCCGGATTAGAGCGGTTTTACGTGTACATCTTCCATCGGTAATATAAACAGAAAATCAAGAACATTTTAGTTAATTCTAATGAAAACACATTGTTTTTTATCATTTGTATTGGAAAAACATTGTCATATGTCTTTTCTTTGATCTAAATAATACGAAACCTCGCTCTATGACTTGAAGGTAAAATCCTCAAATATGGTAAAATAGTGACTTTTCACGTTAATCATGTAGTTTGATATTACGTAAATATATTCATTTATACCAATATTTCTATACTATTTCATGTAGTATCACGATATGTGAGTTGACCTTCAAATCTCAGAATTTCGCATAATATTGCATTTTAAGCAAGTTTTCTTGCATTTTGTTTCGTACGAAAAATCATCGAATTTAGCAATATTTTGACGTTTATCATCCCCTTTTCCTCTATGAGATTTAAACAAAATATCATCGAATTAGGCTATATTTTGCCGTTTTTCCACGTTTTTGTGAATTTTCAGTTTATTGTTATTAATTCATTAAATATACGATAAAAATGATGCAAACACATAATTGATTAGAAATTAAACTTAAATACTTTATTTTCAATCAACCATTTGCTTCTCGTTAAAATACTGAATAGGATATTGAAAAGGGGAGAAGTTCGGTTTTTATTGCATATATCGACGTTTCAGCCAGATTAGAGCGGTTTTACGTGTACACCTTCCATCGGTGTACACGTAAACGGAAAATCAGGAACATTTTAGTTAATTCTAATGAAAGCACATTGGCTTTTATCATTTGTATTGGAAACCACATTGTCATATGTCTTTTCTTGGATCTAAATAATACGAAACCTCGGTCTATGATTTGAAGTTAAAATCTTCATATATGGTAAAATAATGACTTTTTTCACGTTTTTCATGTAGTTTGATATTACGTATATATATTCATTTTTACCAATATTTCGATACTATTTCATGTAGTATCACGATATGTGATTTGGCCTTCAAATCTCAGATATTCGCATAATATTGCATTTTAAGCAAGTTTTCTTGCATTTTGTTTCGTACGAAAAATCATCGAATTTAGCAATATTTTGACGTTTATTATCTCCTTTTCCTTTATGTGACTTAAACAAAATATCATCGAATTAGGCAATATTTTGCCATTTTTCCACGTTTTTGTGAATTTTCAGTCTATGGGTTATAATTCATTATATATACAATAAAAATGATGGAAACACATAATTGATTAGATAATAACCTTAAATACTTCATTTTCAATCATCTATTTGTTTCTCGTTAAAATACTGAGTAGAATATTGAAAAGGGGAGAAGTTCGGTTTTGATTGCATATATCGACGTTTCAGCCGGATTAGAGCGGTTTTACGTGTACATCTTCCATCGGTAAAATAAACGGAAAATCAAGAACATTTTAGTTAATTCTAATGAAACAACATTGTTTTTTTTATCATTTGAATTGGAAACAACAATGTCATATGTCTTTTCTTGGATCTAAATAATACGAAACCTCGCTCTATGATTTGAAGTTAAAATATTCAAATATGGTAAAATAGTGACTTTTTCACGTCAATCATGTAGTTTGATATTACGTAAATATAATCATTTTTACCAATATTTCGATACTATTTCATGTAGTATCACATTATGTGATTTGGCCTTCAAATCTCTGAATGACGCATAATATTGCATTTTAAGCAAGTTTTCTTGCATTTTGTTTCGTACGAAAAATCATCGAATTTAGCAATATTTTGACGTTTATCATCCCCTTTTCCTCTATGAGATTTATCATCGAATTAGGCAATATTTTGCCGTTTTTCCACGTTTTTGTGAATTTTCAGTTTATTGCTATTAATTCATTAAATATACGATAAAAATGATGCAAACACATAATTGATTAGATAATAAACTTAAATACTTCATTTTCAATCATCTATTTGTTTCTCGTTAAAATACAGAGTAGGATATTGAAAAGGGGAGAAGTTCGGTTTTTATTGCATATATCGATGTTTCAGCCGGATTAGAGCGGTTTTACGTGTACATCTTCCATCGGTAATATAAACAGAAAATCAAGAACCTTTTCATTAATTCTAATGAAAACACATAATTGATTAGAAATTAAACTTAAATACTTTATTTTCAATCAACCATTTGTTTCTCGTTAAAATACTGAATTGGATATTGAAAAGGGGAGAAGTTCGGTTTTTATTGCATATATCGACGTTTCAGCCAGATTAGAGCTGTTTTACGTGTACATCTTCCATCGGTAATATAAACGGAAAATCAGGAACATTTTAGTTAATTCTAATGAAAGCACATTGGCTTTTATCATTTGTATTGGAAACAACATAGTCATATGTCTTTTCTTGGATCTAAATAATACGAAACCTCGCTCTATGATTTGAAGTTAAAATCTTCATATATGGTAAAATAATGACTTTTTTCACGTTTTTCATGTAGTTTGATATTACGTATATATATTCATTTTTACCAATATTTCGATACTATTTCATGTAGTATCACGATATGTGATTTGGCCTTCAAATCTCAGAATTTCGCATAATATTGCATTTTAAGCAAGTTTTCTTGCATTTTGTTTCGTACGAAAAATCATCGAATTTAGCAGTATTTTGACGTTTATTATCTCCTTTTCCTTTATGTGATTTAAACAAAATATCATATAATTAGGCAAAATTTTGCCGTTTTTTCACGTTTTTGTGAATTTTCAGTCTATGGGTTATAATTCATTAAATATACAATAAAAATGATGGAAACACATAATTGATTAGATAATAACCTTAAATACTTCATTTTCAATCATCTATTTGTTCCTCGTTAAAATACTGAGTAGAATATTGAAAAGGGGAGAAGTTCGGTTTTTATTGCATATTTCGACGTTTCAGCCGGATTAGAGCGGTTTTACGTGTACATCTTCCATCGGTAAAATAAACGGAAAATCAAGAACATTTTAGTTAATTCTAATAAACAACATTGTTTTTTTATCATTTGTATTGGAAACAACAATGTCATATGTCTTTTCTTGGATCTAAATAATACGAAACCTCGCTCTATGATTTGTAGTTAAAATCCTCAAATATGGTAAAATAGTGACTTTTTCACGTCAATCATGTAGTTTGATATTACGTAGAAATATTCATTTTTACCAATATTTCGATACTATTTCATGTAGTATCACAATATGTGATTTGACCTTCAAATCTCATAATATCGCATAATATTCCATTTTAAGCTAGTTTTCTTGCATTTTGTTTCGTACGAAAAATCATCGAATTTAGCAATATATTTGACGTTTATCATCCCCTTTTCCTCTATGAGATTTATCATCGAATTAGGCAATATTTTGCCGTTTTTCCACGTTTTTTTGAATTTTCAGTTTATTGTTATTAATTCATTAAATATACGATAAAAATGATGCAAAGACATAATTGATTAGATAATGAACTTAAATACTTCATTTTCAATCATCTATTTGTTTCTCGTTAAAATACTGAGTAAGATATTGAAAAGGGGAGAAGTTCGGTTTTTATTGCATATATCGACGTTTCAGCCGGATTAGAGCGGTTTTACGTGTACATCTTCCATCGGTAATATAAACAGAAAATCAAGAACATTTTAGTTAATTCTAATGAAAACACATTGTTTTTTATCATTTGTATTGGAAAAACATTGTCATATGTCTTTTCTTTGATCTAAATAATACGAAACCTCGCTCTATGACTTGAAGGTAAAATCCTCAAATATGGTAAAATAGTGACTTTTCACGTTAATCATGTAGTTTGATATTACGTAAATATATTCATTTATACCAATATTTCTATACTATTTCATGTAGTATCACGATATGTGAGTTGACCTTCAAATCTCAGAATTTCGCATAATATTGCATTTTAAGCAAGTTTTCTTGCATTTTGTTTCGTACGAAAAATCATCGAATTTAGCAATATTTTGACGTTTATCATCCCCTTTTCCTCTATGAGATTTAAACAAAATATCATCGAATTAGGCTATATTTTGCCGTTTTTCCACGTTTTTGTGAATTTTCAGTTTATTGTTATTAATTCATTAAATATACGATAAAAATGATGCAAACACATAATTGATTAGAAATTAAAATTAAATACTTTATTTTCAATCAACCATTTGCTTCTCGTTAAAATACTGAATAGGATATTGAAAAGGGGAGAAGTTCGGTTTTTATTGCATATATCGACGTTTCAGCCAGATTAGAGCGGTTTTACGTGTACACCTTCCATCGGTGTACACGTAAACGGAAAATCAGGAACATTTTAGTTAATTCTAATGAAAGCACATTGGCTTTTATCATTTGTATTGGAAACCACATTGTCATATGTCTTTTCTTGGATCTAAATAATACGAAACCTCGGTCTATGATTTGAAGTTAAAATCTTCATATATGGTAAAATAATGACTTTTTTCACGTTTTTCATGTAGTTTGATATTACGTATATATATTCATTTTTACCAATATTTCGATACTATTTCATGTAGTATCACGATATGTGATTTGGCCTTCAAATCTCAGATATTCGCATAATATTGCATTTTAAGCAGGTTTTCTTGCATTTTGTTTCGTACGAAAAATCATCGAATTTAGCAATATTTTGACGTTTATTATCTCCTTTTCCTTTATGTGACTTAAACAAAATATCATCGAATTAGGCAATATTTTGCCGTTTTTCCACGTTTTTGTGAATTTTCAGTCTATGGGTTATAATTCATTATATATACAATAAAAATGATGGAAACACATAATTGATTAGAAAATAACCTTAAATACTTCATTTTCAATCATCTATTTGTTTCTCGTTAAAATACTGAGTAGAATATTGAAAAGGGGAGAAGTTCGGTTTTTATTGCATATATCGACGTTTCAGCCGGATTAGAGCGGTTTTACGTGTACATCTTCCATCGGTAAAATAAACGGAAAATCAAGAACATTTTAGTTAATTCTAATGAAACAACATTGTTTTTTTATCATTTGTATTGGAAACAACAATGTCATATGTCTTTTCTTGGATCTAAATAATACGAAACCTCGCTCTATGATTTGAAGTTAAAATCCTCAAATATGGTAAAATAGTGACTTTTTCACGTCAATCATGTAGTTTGATATTACGTAAATATATTCATTTTTACCAATATTTCGATACTATTTCATGTAGTATCACATTATGTGATTTGGCCTTCAAATCTCAGAATGTCGCATAATATTGCATTTTAAGCAAGTTTTCTTGCATATTGTTTCGTACGAAAAATCATCGAATTTAGCAATATTTTGACGTTTATCATCCCCTTTTCCTCTATGAGATTTATCATCGAATTAGGCAATATTTTGCCGTTTTTCCACGTTTTTGTGAATTTTCAGTTTATTGCTATTAATTCATTAAATATACGATAAAAATGATGCAAACACATAATTGATTAGATAATCAACTTAAATACTTCATTTTCAATCATCTATTTGTTTCTCGTTAAAATACAGAGTAAGATATTAAAAAGGGGAGAAGTTCGGTTTTTATTGCATATATCGATGTTTCAGCCGGATTAGAGCGGTTTTACGTGTACATCTTCCATCGGTAATATAAACAGAAAATCAAGAACCTTTTAATTAATTCTAATGAAAACACATTGTTTTTTATCATTTGTATTGGAAACAACATTGTCATATGTCTTTTCTTTGATCTAAATAAAACGAAACCTCGCTCTATGAGTTGAAGGTAAAATCCTCAAATATGGTAAAATAGTGACTTTTCACGTTAATCATGTAGTTTGGTAAAAAATATATTCATTTATACCAATATTTCGATACTATTTCATGTAGTATCACGATATGCGAGTTGACCTTCAAATCTCAGAATTTCGCATAATATTGCATTTCAAGCAAGTTTTCTTGCATTTTGTTTCGTACGAAAAATCATCGAATTAAGCAATATTTTGACGTTTATCATCCCCTTTTCCTCTATGAGATTTAAACAAAATATCATCGAATTAGGCAATATTTTACCGTTTTTCCACGTTTTTGTGAATTTTCAGTTTATTGTTATTAATTCATTATATATACGATAAAAATGATGCAAACACATAGTTGATTAGAAATTAAACTTAAATACTTTATTTTCAATCATCTATTTGTTTCTCGTTAAAATACTGAGTAGAATATTGAAAAGGGGAGAAGTTCGGTTTTTATTGCATATATGGACGTTTCAGCAGGATTAGAGCGGTTTTACGTGTACATCTTCCATCGGTAAAATAAACGGAAAATCAAGAACATTTTAGTTATTTCTAAAGAAAACACATTGTTTTTTAACATTTGTATTGGAAACAACATTGTCATATGTCTTTTCTTGGATCTAAATAATACGAAACCTCGCTCTATGATTTGAAGGTAAAATCTTCAAATATGGTACAATAATGACTTTTTTCACGTTTTTCATGTAGTTTGATATTACGTATATATATTCATTTTTACCAATATTTCGATACTATTTCATGTAGTATCACGATATGTGAGTTGGCCTTCAAATCTCAGAATGTCGCATAATATTGCATTTTAAGCTAGTTTTCTTGCATTTTGTTTCGTACGAAAAATCATCGAATTTAGCAATGTATTTGACGTTTATCATCCCCTTTTCCTCTATGAGATTTATCATCGAATTAGGCAATATTTTGCCGTTTTTCCACGTTTTTTTGAATTTTCAGTTTATTGTTATTAATTCATTAAATATAAGATAAAAATGATGCAAACACATAATTGATTAGATAATAAACTTAAATACTTCATTTTCAATCATCTATTTGTTTCTCGTTAAAATACTGAGTAAGATATTGAAAAGGGGAGAAGTTCGGTTTTTATTGCATATATCGACGTTTCAGCCGGATTAGAGCGGTTTTACGTGTACATCTTCCATCGGTAATATAAACAGAAAATCAAGAACATTTTAGTTAATTCTAATGAAAACACATTGTTTTTTATCATTTGTATTGGAAACAACATTGTCATATATCTTTTCTTTGATCTAAATAATTCGAAACCTCGCTCTATGACTTGAAGGTAAAATCCTCAAATATGGTAAAATAGTGTCTTTTCACGTTAATCATGTAGTTTGATATTACGTAAATATATTCATTTATACCAATATTTCGATACTATTTCATGTAGTATCACGATATGTGAGTTGACCTTCAAATCTCAGAATGTCGCATAATATTGCATTTTAAGCAAGTTTTCTTGCATTTTGCTTCGTACGAAAAATCATCGAATTTAGCAATATATTTGACGTTTATCATCCCCTTTTCCTCTATGAGATTTATCATCAAATTAGGCAATATTTTGCCGTTTTTCCACTTTTTTGTGAATTTTCATTTTATTGCTATTAATTCATTAAATATACGATAAAAATGATGCAAACATATAATTGATTAGATAATAAAATTAAATACTTCATTTTCAATCATCTATTTGTTTCTCGTTAAAATACAGAGTAAGATATTGAAAAGGGGAGAAGTTCGGTTTTTATTGCATATATGGACGTTTCAGCAGGATTAGAGCTGTTTTACGTGTACATCTTCCATCGGTAATATAAACAGAAAATCAAGAACATTTTAGATAATTCTAATGAAAACACATTGTTTTTTATAGTTTGTATTGGAAACAACATTGTCATATGTCTTTTCTTTGATCTGAATAATACGAAACCTCGCTCTATGACTTGAAGGTAAAATCCTCAAATATGGTAAAATAGTGACTTTTTCACGTTAATCATGTAGTTTGATATTACGTAAATATATTCATTTTTACCAATATTTCGATACTATTTCATGTTGTATTACGATATGTGATTTGGACTTCAAGTTTCAGAATGTCGCACAATATTGCATTTTAAACAAGTTTTCTTGCATTTTGTTTCGTAAGAAAAATCATCGAATTTAGCAATATTTTGACGTTTATCATCTCCTTTTCCTTTATGGGATTTAAACCAAATATCATCGAATTAGGCAATATTTTGCCGCTTTTTCACGTTTTTGTGAATTTTCAGTCTATGGGTATTAATTCATTATATATACAATAAAAATGATGCAAACACATAATTGATAAATAATAATAACCTTAAATACTTCATTTTCAATCATCTATTTGTTTCTTGGTAAAATACTGAGTAAGATATTGAAAAGGGGAGAAGTTCGGTTTTTATTGCATATATCGACGTTTCAGGCGGATTAGAGCAGTTTCACGTGTACATCTTCTATGGGGAATATAAACGGAAAATCAAGAACATTTTAGTTAGTTCTAATGAAAACTCATTGGTTTTTATCATTTGTATTGGAAACAACATTGTCATATATCTTTTCTTGGATCTAAACAATACGTCACCTCGCTTTATGATTTGAAGTTAAAATTTTCATATATGGTAAACAAGTGACTTTTTCACGTTAATCATGTAGTTTGATATTACGTAAATATATTCATTTTTACTAATATTTCGATACAATTTCATGTAGTATCACGATATGTGATTTGGCCTTCATATCTCAGAATGTCGCGTAATATTGCATTTTAAGCAAGTTTTCTTGCATTTTGTTTCCTACGAAAAATCATCGAATTTAGCAATATTTTGACGTTTATTATCTCCTTTTCCTTTATGTGATTTAAACAAAATATCATCGAATTAGGCAATATTTTGCCGTTTTTCCACGTTTTTGTGAATTTTCAGTCTATGGGTATTAATTCATTATATATACGATAAAAATGATGCAAACACATAATTGATTAGATAATAACCTTAAATACTTCATTTTCAATCATCTATTTGTTTCTCGTTAAAATACTGAGTAGAATATTGAAAAGGGGAGAAGTTCGGTTTTTATTGCATATATCGACGTTTCAGCCGGATTAGAGCGGTTTTACGTGTACATCTTCCATCGGTAAAATAAACGGAAAATCAAAAACATTTTAGTTAATTCTAATGAAACAACATTGTTTTTTATCATTTGTATTGGAAACAACAATGTCATGTCTTTTCTTGGATCTAAATAATACGAAACCTCGCTCTATGATTTGAAGTTAAAATCCTCAAATATGGTAAAATAGTGACTTTTTCACGTCAATCATGTAGTTTGATATTACGTAAATATATTCATTTTTACCAATATTTCGATACTATTTCATGTAGTATCACAATTTGTGATTTGGCCTTCAAATCTCAGAATGTCGCATAATATTGCATTTTAAGCAAGTTTTCTTGCATTTTGTTTCGTACGAAAAATCATCGAATTTAGCAATATTTTGACGTTTATCATCCCCTTTTCCTCTATGAGATTTATCATCGAATTAGGCAATATTTTGCCGTTTTTCCACGTTTTTTTGAATTTTCAGTTTATTGCTATTAATTCATTAAATATACGATAAAAATGATGCAAACACATAATTGATTAGATAATAAACTTAAATACTTCATTTTCAATCATCTATTTGTTTCTCGTTAAAATACTGAGTAGAATATTGAAAAGGGGAGAAGTTCGGTTTTTATTGCATATATGGACGTTTCAGCCGGATTAGAGCGGTTTTACGTGTACCTCTTCCATCGGTAAAATAAACGGAAAATCAAGAACATTTTAGTTATTTCTAAAGAAAACACATTGTTTTTTAACATTTGTATTGGAAACAACATTGTCATATGTCTTTTCTTGGATCTAAATAATACGAAACCTCGCTCTATGATTTGAAGGTAAAATCTTCAAATATGGTACAATAATGACTTTTTTCACGTTTTTCATGTAGTTTGATATTAAGTAAATATATTCATTTTTACCAATATTTCGATACTATTTCATGTAGTATCACAATATGTGATTTGGCCTTCAAATCTCAGAATGTCGCATAATATTGCATTTTAAGCTAGTTTTCTTGCATTTTGTTTAGTACGAAAAATCATCGAATTTAGCAATATATTTGACGTTTATCATCCCCCTTTCCTCTATGAGATTTATCATCGAATTAGGCAATATTTTGCCGTTTTTCTACGTTTTTTTAAATTTTCAGTTTATAGTTATTAATTCATTAAATATACGATAAAAATGATGCAAACACATAATTGATTAGATAATAAACTTAAATACTTCATTTTCAATCATCTATTTGTTTCTCGTTAAAATACTGAGTAAGATATTGAAAAGGGGAGAAGTTCGGTTTTTATTGCATATATCGACGTTTCAGCCGGATTAAAGCGGTTTTACGTGTACATCTTCCATCGGTAATATAAACGGAAAAACAAGAACATTTTAGTTAATTCTAATGAAAACACATTGTTTTTTATCATTTGTATTGGAAACAACATTGTCATATGTCTTTCCTTTGATCTAAATAATACGAAACCTCGCTCTATAACTTGAAAGTAAAATCCTCAAATATGGTAAAATAGGGACTTTTTCACGTTAATCTTGTAGTTTGATATTACGTAAATATATTCATTTTTACCAATATTTCGATACTATTTCATGTAGTATCACGATACGTGATTTGGCCTTCAAATCTCAGAAATTCGCATAATATTGCATTTTAAGCAAGTTTTCTTGCATTTTGATTCGTACGAAAAAACATCGAGTTTAGCAATATTTTGACGTTTATTATCTCCTTTTCCTTTATGTGATTTAAACAAAATATCATCATATTAGGCAATATTTTGCCGTTTTTCCACTTTTTTTTAATTTTCAGTCTATGGTTATTAATATATTATATATACGATAAAAATGATGCAAACACATAATTGATTAGAAATTAACCTTAAATACTTTATTTTCAATCAACCATTTGTTTCTCGTTAAAATACTGAGTAGGATATTGAAAAGGGAAGAAGTTCGGTTTTTATTGCATATATCGACGTTTTAGCCGGATTAGAGCGGTTTTACGTGTACACCTTCCATCGGTAATATAAACGGAAAATCAGGAACATTTTAGTAAATTCTAATGAAAACACATTGGCTTTTATCATTTGTATTGGAATCAACATTGTCATATGTCTTTTCTTGGATCTAAATAATACGAAACCTCGCTCTATGATTTGAAGTTAAAATCTTCATATATGGTAAAATAATGACTTTTTTCACGTTTTTCATGTAGTTTGATATTACGTATATATATTCATTTTTACCAATATTTCGATACTATTTCATGTAGTATCACGATATGTGAGTTGGCCTTCAAATCTCAGAATGTCGCATAATATTGCATTTTAAGCTAGTTTTCTTGCATTTTGTTTCGTACGAAAAATCATCGAATTTAGCAATGTATTTGACGTTTATCATCCCCTTTTCCTCTATGAGATTTATCATCGAATTAGGCAATATTTTGCCGTTTTTCCACGTTTTTTTGAATTTTCAGTTTATTGTTATTAATTCATTAAATATAAGATAAAAATGATGCAAACACATAATTGATTAGATAATAAACTTAAATACTTCATTTTCAATCATCTATTTGTTTCTCGTTAAAATACTGAGTAAGATATTGAAAAGGGGAGAAGTTCGGTTTTTATTGCATATATCGACGTTTCAGCCGGATTAGAGCGGTTTTACGTGTACATCTTCCATCGGTAATATAAACAGAAAATCAAGAACATTTTAGTTAATTCTAATGAAAACACATTGTTTTTTATCATTTGTATTGGAAACAACATTGTCATATATCTTTTCTTTGATCTAAATAATTCGAAACCTCGCTCTATGACTTGAAGGTAAAATCCTCAAATATGGTAAAATAGTGTCTTTTCACGTTAATCATGTAGTTTGATATTACGTAAATATATTCATTTATACCAATATTTCGATACTATTTCATGTAGTATCACGATATGTGAGTTGACCTTCAAATCTCAGAATGTCGCATAATATTGCATTTTAAGCAAGTTTTCTTGCATTTTGCTTCGTACGAAAAATCATCGAATTTAGCAATATATTTGACGTTTATCATCCCCTTTTCCTCTATGAGATTTATCATCAAATTAGGCAATATTTTGCCGTTTTTCCACTTTTTTGTGAATTTTCATTTTATTGCTATTAATTCATTAAATATACGATAAAAATGATGCAAACATATAATTGATTAGATAATAAAATTAAATACTTCATTTTCAATCATCTATTTGTTTCTCGTTAAAATACAGAGTAAGATATTGAAAAGGGGAGAAGTTCGGTTTTTATTGCATATATGGACGTTTCAGCAGGATTAGAGCTGTTTTACGTGTACATCTTCCATCGGTAATATAAACAGAAAATCAAGAACATTTTAGATAATTCTAATGAAAACACATTGTTTTTTATAATTTGTATTGGAAACAACATTGTCATATGTCTTTTCTTTGATCTAAATAATACGAAACCTCGCTCTATGACTTGAAGGTAAAATCCTCAAATATGGTAAAATAGTGACTTTTTCACGTTAATCATGTAGTTTGATATTACGTAAATATATTCATTTTTACCAATATTTCGATACTATTTCATGTTGTATTACGATATGTGATTTGGACTTCAAGTTTCAGAATGTCGCACAATATTGCATTTTAAACAAGTTTTCTTGCATTTTGTTTCGTAAGAAAAATCATCGAATTTAGCAATATTTTGACGTTTATCATCTCCTTTTCCTTTATGGGATTTAAACCAAATATCATCGAATTAGGCAATATTTTGCCGCTTTTTCACGTTTTTGTGAATTTTCAGTCTATGGGTATTAATTCATTATATATACAATAAAAATGATGCAAACACATAATTGATAAATAATAATAACCTTAAATACTTCATTTTCAATCATCTATTTGTTTCTTGGTAAAATACTGAGTAAGATATTGAAAAGGGGAGAAGTTCGGTTTTTATTGCATATATCGACGTTTCAGGCGGATTAGAGCAGTTTCACGTGTACATCTTCTATGGGGAATATAAACGGAAAATCAAGAACATTTTAGTTAGTTCTAATGAAAACTCATTGTTTTTTATCATTTGTATTGGAAACAACATTGTCATATGTCTTTTCTTGGATCTAAACAATACGTCACCTCGCTTTATGATTTGAAGTTAAAATTTTCATATATGGTAAACAAGTGACTTTTTCACGTTAATCATGTAGTTTGATATTACGTAAATATATTCATTTTTACTAATATTTCGATACAATTTCATGTAGTATCACGATATGTGATTTGGCCTTCATATCTCAGAATGTCGCGTAATATTGCATTTTAAGCAAGTTTTCTTGCATTTTGTTTCCTACGAAAAATCATCGAATTTAGCAATATTTTGACGTTTATTATCTCCTTTTCCTTTATGTGATTTAAACAAAATATCATCGAATTAGGCAATATTTTGCCGTTTTTCCACGTTTTTGTGAATTTTCAGTCTATGGGTATTAATTCATTATATATACGATAAAAATGATGCAAACACATAATTGATTAGATAATAACCTTAAATACTTCATTTTCAATCATCTATTTGTTTCTCGTTAAAATACTGAGTAGAATATTGAAAAGGGGAGAAGTTCGGTTTTTATTGCATATATCGACGTTTCAGCCGGATTAGAGCGGTTTTACGTGTACATCTTCCATCGGTAAAATAAACGGAAAATCAAAAACATTTTAGTTAATTCTAATGAAACAACATTGTTTTTTATCATTTGTATTGGAAACAACAATGTCATGTCTTTTCTTGGATCTAAATAATACGAAACCTCGCTCTATGATTTGAAGTTAAAATCCTCAAATATGGTAAAATAGTGACTTTTTCACGTCAATCATGTAGTTTGATATTACGTAAATATATTCATTTTTACCAATATTTCGATACTATTTCATGTAGTATCACAATTTGTGATTTGGCCTTCAAATCTCAGAATGTCGCATAATATTGCATTTTAAGCAAGTTTTCTTGCATTTTGTTTCGTACGAAAAATCATCGAATTTAGCAATATTTTGACGTTTATCATCCCCTTTTCCTCTATGAGATTTATCATCGAATTAGGCAATATTTTGCCGTTTTTCCACGTTTTTTTGAATTTTCAGTTTATTGCTATTAATTCATTAAATATACGATAAAAATGATGCAAACACATAATTGATTAGATAATAAACTTAAATACTTCATTTTCAATCATCTATTTGTTTCTCGTTAAAATACAGAGTAAGATATTGAAAAGGGGAGAAGTTCGGTTTTTATTCAATATATCGATGTTTCAGCCGGATTAGAGCGGTTTTACGTGTACATCTCCATCGGTAATATAAACAGAAAATCAAGAACATTTTAGTTAATTCTAATGAAAACACATTGTTTTTTATCATTTGTATTGGAAACAACATTGTCATATGTCTTTTCTTTGATCTAAATAATTCGAAACCTCGCTCTATGACTTGAAGGTAAAATCCTCAAATATGGTAAAATAGTGTCTTTTCACGTTAATCATGTAGTTTGATATTACGTAAATATATTCATTTATACCAATATTTCGATACTATTTCATTTAGTATCACGATATGTGAGTTGACCTTCAAATCTCAGAATTTCGCATAATATTGCATTTTAAGCAAGTTTTCTTGCATTTTGCTTCGTACGAAAAATCATCGAATTTAGCAATATATTTGACGTTTATCATCCCCTTTTCCTCTATGAGATTTATCATCAAATTAGGCAATATTTTGCCGTTTTTCCACGTTTTTGTGAATTTTCAGTTTATTGCTATTAATTCATTAAATATACGATAAAAATGATGCAAACACATAATTGATTAGATAATATAATTAAATACTTCATTTTCAATCATCTATTTGTTTCTCGTTAAAATACAGAGTAAGATATTGAAAAGGGGAGAAGTTCGGTTTTTATTGCATATATCGACGTTTCAGCCGGATTAGAGCGGTTTTACGTGTACATCTTCCATCGGTAATATAAACAGAAAATCAAGAACATTTTAGATAATTCTAATGAAAACACATTGTTTTTTATAATTTGTATTGGAAACAACATTGTCATATGTCTTTTCTTTGATCTAAATAATACGAAACCTCGCTCTATGACTTGAAGGTAAAATCCTCAAATATGGTAAAATAGTGACTTTTTCACGTTAATCATGTAGTTTGATATTACGTAAATATATTAATTTTACCAATATTTCGATACTATTTCATGTTGTATCACGATATGTGATTTGGACTTCAAGTTTCAGAATGTCGCACAATATTGCATTTTAAACAAGTTTTCTTGCATTTTGTTTCGTAAGAAAAATCATCGAATTTAGCAATATTTTGACGTTTATCATCTCCTTTTCCTTTATGGGATTTAAACCAAATATCATCGAATTAGGCAATATTTTGCCGCTTTTTCACGTTTTTGTGAATTTTCAGTCTATGGGTATTAATTCATTATATATACAATAAAAATGATGCAAACACATAATTGATAAATAATAATAACCTTAAATACTTCATTTTCAATCATCTATTTGTTTCTTGGTAAAATACTGAGTAAGATATTGAAAAGGGGAGAAGTTCGGTTTTTATTGCATATATCGACGTTTCAGGCGGATTAGAGCAGTTTCACGTGTACATCTTCCATCGGTAATATAAACCGAAAATCAGGAACATTTTAGTTGATTTTAATGAAAACACATTAATTTTTATCATTTGTATTGGAAGCAACATCTTTATACGTTTTTTCTAGGGTCTAAAAAATACGAAACGTCGCTCTATGATTCGAAGTTAAAATCCTCAAATTTGGTATAATAATGACTTTTTTCACGTTTTTCATGTAGTTTGATATTACGGAAATATATTCATTTTTACCAATATTTCGATACTATTTCATGTAGTATCACGATATGTGATTTGGCCTTCAAATCTCAGATTTTCGAATAATATTGCATTTTAAGCAAGTTTTCTTGCATTTTGTTTCGTACTAAAAATCATCGAATTCAGCAATATTTTAACGTTTATCATCCCCTTTTCCTTTATGTGATATAAACAAAATATCATCGAATTAGGCAATATTTTGCTGTTTTTCCACGTTTTTGTGAATTTTCAGTTTATTGCTATTAATTCATTAAATATACGATAAAAATGATGCAAACACATAATTGATTTGAAATTAACCTTAAACACTTCATTTTCAGTCAACTATTTGTTTCTCGTTAAAATACTGAGTAAGATATTAAAAAGGGGAGAAGTTCTGTTTTTATTGCATATATCGACGTTTCAGCCGGATTAGAACGGTTTTACGTGTACATCTTCCATCGGTAATATAAATGGAAAATCAAGAACATTTTAGTTAATTCTAATGAAAACACATTGATTTTTATCATTTGTATTTGAAACAACATTGTCATATGTCTTTTCTTGGATCTAAATAATACGAAACCTCGCTCTATGACTTGAAGTTAAAATCCTCAAATATGGTAATATAGTGACTTTTTTCACGTTATTCATTTAGTGTGATTTTACGTATATATATTCGTTTTTACCAATATTTCGATACTACATGTTTTCTCACGATATGTGATTTGCCCTTCAAATCTTAGAATTTCGCAAATTTTGCATTTTAAGCAAGTTTTCTTGCATTTAGTTTTGTACTAAAAATCATCGAATTTATCAATATTTTGACCTTTATCATCCCCTTTTCCTGTATGTGATTTAAACAAAATATCATCGAATTAGGCCGTTTTTCAACGTTTTCTTTAATTTTCAGTTTATTGTTATTAATTCATTAAATATACGATAAAAATGATGCAAACACATAATTGATCAGAAAATAACCTTAAATTCTTCATTTTCAATCATCTATTTGTTTCTCGTTAAAATATTGAGTAAGTTATTGAAAAGGGGAGAAGTTCTGTTTTTATTGCATATATCGACGTTTCAGCCGGATTAGAACGGTTTTACGTGTACATCTTCCATCGGTAATATAAACCGAAAATCAGGAACATTTCAGTTAATTTTAATGAAAACACATTGATTTTTATCATTTGTATTGGAAGCAACATCTTTATACGTCTTTTCTAGGGCCAAAAAAATACGAAACGTCGCTCTATGATTCGAAGTTAAAATCCTCAAATTTGGTATAATAATGACTTTTTTCACGTTTTTCATGTAGTTTGATATTACGTAAATAGATTCATTTTTACCAATATTTCGATACTATTTCATGTAGTATCACATGGTCATATGTCTTTCTTGGATCTAAATAATACGAACACTCGCTCTATGATTTGAAGTTAAATTCCTCAAATATGGTATTATAGTGACTTTTTTCACGGTATTCATTTAGTGTGATTTTACGTATATATATTCGTTTTTACCAATATTTCGATACTACTTCATGTTTTCTCACGATATGTGATCTGGCCTTCAAATCTTAGAATTTCGCAAATTTTGCATTTTAAGCAAGTTTTCTTGCTTAAATATCAAATAAATATTAAATATCAATAAATTTTAAAATATCAAATAAATAATAAAAATAATGTAAACACAAAGTTGATTAGAAATTAACCTTAAACTTGCAGGTGGGGGGGGGGGGGGGGGTTGGACAAAATGTGACCCATCACCGCTCTCAGTAATTGGCATATTTTCGGTATAAAAAGTCGAAATTTCAAACAGTGAATACGTGCAGAGAGCCCGAATTTGGCTTCAAAATATGGCTCAAGCGTAGTATTTGGGATGTTTGGGATATTTTGCAAACTGCCGGGGGGTTTGGGCAAAATGTGACCCATCGCTGCTTTCAGTAATTGGCTTATTTTCAAGGGTCAAATTTGGGAAGTTTGGGATAAAAAGTCATAATTTCAAACTGCGAATACGTGCAGAGAGCCAGAATTTAGCTCCAAAATAATTCTCAAGGTTCAAATTTAGGATGTTTGGGATATTTTGAAAATTGCAGGGAAGGTTTGGGGCAAAATTTGATCCACCGCCGCTCTCAGTAATTGGCATATTTTCGGTATAAAAAGTCGTAAATTCAAACTGCGAAAACGTGCAGAGAGCTAGAATTTGGCTCCAAAATATGGCTCAAACGTTGAATTTTGGATGTTTGGGATATTTTGGAAACTACAGGGAGGGTTTGGGCAAAATGTGATCCATCGCCGCTTTCAGTAATTGGCATATTTTCGGTATGAAAAGTCGTAATTTCAAACTGTGAATACATGCAGAAAGCCAAAATATGGCTCCTAAATAGGGCTCAAGGGTTGAATTGGGGATGTTTGAGATATTTTGAAAACTGAAGGGAGGGCCTGGGTAAAATGTGGTCCATCGCCGCACTCAGTAATTGGCATATTTTCGGTATAAAATTAAATAATTTCAAACTGCAAACACGTGCAGAGACCCCGAATTTGGCTCCAAAATATGGCTCAAGCGTCGAATTTGGGATGTTTGGGATATTTTGAAAACTGCAGGAAGGGTTTGGGCAAAATGTGATCCATCGCCGCTTTCAGTATTTGTCATGTTTTCGTTATAAAATATAGTAATTTCAAACAGCGAATACGTGCAGAGAGCCCGAATTTGGCTCCAAAATATAGCTCATGGGTCGAATTTGGGATGTTTGGAATATTTTGCAAACTGCCGGGGGGTTTGGGCAAAATGTGACCCATCGCTGCTTTCAGTAATTGGCCTATTTTCAAGCGTCAAATTTGGGATGTTTGGGATAAAAAGTCATAATTTCAAACTGCGAATACATGCAGAGAGCCAGAAATTAGCTCCAAAAAAATTCTCAAGGGTCGAATTTGGGATGTTTGGGATATTTTGAAAACTACATGAATGGTTTGGGCAAAATGTGATCCATCGCCGCTCTCAGTAATTGGCATATTTTCGGTATAAAAATTCGTAATTTCAAACTGCGAATACTCGCAGAAAGCTTGAATTTGGCTCCAAAATATGGCTCAAAGGTCGAATTTGGGATGTTTGGGATATTTTGCAAACTGCCAGGGAGTTTGAGCAATGAGACCCATCGCTGTTTTCAGTAATTGGCATATTTTCAAGCGTCAAATTTGGGAAGTTTGGGATAAAGAGTCGTAATTTCAAACTGCGAATACGTGCAGAGAGCCAGAATTTAGCTCCAAAATAATTCTCAAGGTTCAAATTTAGGATGTTTCGGATATTTTGAAAATTGCAAGGAAGGTTGGGGGCAAAACTTTATCCATCACCGCTCTCAGTAATTGGCATATTTTCGGTATAAAAAGTCGTAAATTCAAACTGCGAATACGTGCAGAGAGCCAGAATTTGGCTCCAAAACATGACTCAAGGGTCGAATTTGGGATGTTTGGGATAATTTGATAACTGCAGAGAGGGTTTCGTCAAAATGTGATCCATCGCTGCTTTCAGTAATTGGCATATTTTCGGTATAAAAAGTCGTAATTTCAAACAACGAATACATGCAGAAAGCCAAAACTTGGCACCAAAATATGGCTCAAGGGTCAAACTTGGGATGTTTGGGATATTTTGAAAACAGCGGGGATGGCTTGGGCAAAATGTGATCCATCGGTGCACTCAGTAATTGGCATATTTTCGGTATAAAATGTCATAATTTCAAACTGCTAATACGTGCAGAGAGCCCGAATTTTGCTCCAAATTATGACTCAAGCGTCGAATTTGGGATGTTTATCACTCTTTTGAGCCTCTGCATCACTCTCTTCAGCCTGTGCATCACTTTCTTAAGCCTCTGCATCACTCTCTTGAGCTTCTGCCTTACTCTCTTGAGCCTCTACATCCGACTCTTGAGCCTCTGCATCACTCTCTTAAGCCTCTGCATTCCTATCTTGATCGTTTGCATCACTCTCATGAGCCTCTGCATCATTCTCTTGAGCCTCTGCATCCCTCTCTTAAGCCTCTACATCATTCTCTTGAGCCTCTGCATCACTCTCTGGAGCCTCAGCATCCCTCTCTTGAGCCTCAGCAACACTCTCTTGAGCCTCTTCATCATTTTCTTGTGCCTCTGCATCCCTCTCTTAAGCCTCTGCTTCACTCTCTTCAGCCTCGCTCCAAAATTTCGCTCAAGGGTCAAATTTGCGATGTTTGGGATATTTTGAAAACTGCAGGTGGGTTTGGGCAAAATGTGACCCATCGCTGCTCTCAGTAATTGGCATATTTTCGGTATAAAATGTCGTAATTTCAAACTGCGAATACGTGAAGAGAGCCAGAATTTGGCTCCAAAATAAGGCTCCAGGGTCGAATTTGGGATGTTTGGGATATTTTTAAAACTGCAGGGAGGGTTTGGGCCTAATGTGATCCATCGCCGCTTTCCGTAATTGACATATTTTCAGAATAAAAAGTCATAATTTCAAACTGCGAATACGTACAGAGAGCTAGAATTTGGCTATAAAGTATGGCTCAAGATTCGAATTTGGGATGTTTGGGATATTTGAAAACTGCAAGCGGGGTTTGGGCAAAATGTGACGCATCGCTGCTTTCAGTAATTGACATATTTTCCGTATAAAAAGTCGTAATTTCAAACTGCAAATACGTGCAGAGAGCCAGAATTTGGCCCCAAAATAACGCTCCCGGGTCGAATTTGGGATGTTTGGTATATTTTGAAAACTGCAGGGGGGTTTGGGCAAAATGTGACCCATCGCCGCTCTCAGTAATTGGCATATTTTCGGTATAAAATGACGTAATTTCAAAGGGCGAATACGTGCAGAAAGCTAGAATTTGGCTCCAAAATATGGCTCAAAGGTCGAATTTGGATGTTTGGGATATTTTGCAAACTGCAGGGGGGTTTGGGCAAAACGTGACCCATCGTTTCTTTCAGTAATTGGCATATTTTCAAGCGTCAAGTTTTGGACGTTTGGGATAAAAAATCGTAATTTCAAACAGCGAATACGTGCAGAGAGCCAAAATTTGGCTCCAAAAACATTCTCAAGGATCGAATTTGGGATGTTTGGGAAGTTTTGAAAACTGCAAGGAGGGGGTTTCGGCTAAATGTGACCTATCGCTGCTCTCAGTAATTGGCATATTTTCGGTATAAAAAGTCATAATTTCAAAATGCGAATACGTGCAGAGAGCCAGAATTTGGCTCCAAAATATAGATCATGGGTCGAATATGGGATGTTTGGGATATTTTGCATAGTGCAGGGAAGGCCTGGGCAAAATGTAATCCATCGCTGCACTTAGTAATTGGCATATTTTCGGTATAAAATGTCGTAATTTCAAACTGCGAATACGTGCAGAAAGCTAGAATTTGGCTCCAAAATATGGCTCAAAGGTCGAATTTGGATGTTTGGGATATTTTGCAAACTGCAGGGGGGTTTGGGCAAAACGTGACCCATCGCATCTTTCAGTAATTGGCATATTTTCAAGCGTCAAGTTTGGGATGTTTGGGATAAAAGGTCGTAATTTCAAACAGCAAATACGTGCAGAGAGCCAGAATTTGGCTCCAAAAACATTCTCAAGGGTCGAATTTGGGATGTTTGGGATATTTTGAAAACTGCAAGGAGGGGGTTCGGCTAAATGTGACCTACCGCCCCTCTCAGTAATTGGCATATTTTCCGTATAAAAAGTCGTAATTTCAAAATGCGAATATGTGCAGAGAGCCACAATTTGGCTCCAAAAATTGGCTCAAGGGTCGAATTTGGTATGTTTGGGATATTTTGAAAACTGCAAGGGGGTTTGAGCAGAATGTGACCCATTGCAGCTTTCAGTAATTGACATATTTTCGGTATAAAAAGTCGTTATTTCAAACTGCGAATACGTGAAGAAAGCAAGAACTTGGCTCCAAAATAAGGCTCCAGGGTCGAATTTGGGAAGTTTGGGATATTTTGAAAACTGCACGGAGGGTTTGGGCAAAATGTGCTCCATCGCCTCTCAAAGTAATTAGCATATTTTCGGTATAAAATTACCTAATTTAAAACTGCGAATACGTGCAGAGAGCCAAAATTTGGGATGTTTGGGATATTTTGAAAACTGCAGGGGGGGTTTAGGTAAAATGTGACCAATCGCTGCTCTCAGTAATTGACATATTTTCGGTATAAAATGTCGTAATTTCAAACTGCGAATAGGTGCAGAGAGCCAGAATTTGGCTCCAAAATATGGCTCAAGGGTCGTATTTGGGATGTTTGGGATATTTTGAAAACTGAATGGTGGATTTGAGCAAAATGTGATCTATCGCCGCTTTCAGTAATTGGCATATTTTCGGGATAAAAAGTCGTTATTTCAAACTGTGAATACGTGCAGAAAGCCCGAATTTGGCTAGAAAATATGGCTCAAGTGTCGAATTTGGGATGTTTTGGATATTTTGAAAACTGCACGGAGGGTTTCGGCAAAATGTAATCCATCGCTGCTCTAAGTAATTGGTATATTTTCGGTATAAAAATTCCTAATTTAAAACTGCGAATACGTGCAGAGAGCCAGAACTTCGCTCCAAAATAAGCCGCAAGGGTGGAATTTGGGATGTTTGCGATATTTTGAAAACTGCAAAAAGGGGTTTGGGCAAAATGTGATCCATTGCTGCTCTCCGTAATTGGCATATTTTCGGTATAAAAATTCGTAGCTTCAAACTGCAAATACGTGCAGAGAGCCAGAATTTAGCTCCAAAATATGGCTCAACCGTTTAATTTGGGATGTATGGGATATTTTGAAAACTGCAGGGAAGGTTTGTGAGAATGTGATCCATCGCCGCTCCAAGTAATTGGCATATTTTCGGTATAAAAACTCGTAATTTCAAACTGCGAATAGGCGCAGAGAGCCAGAATTTGGCTCCAAAATATGGCTCAAGCGTCGAATTGGGGATGTTTGAGATATTTTGAAAACTGCATAGAGGGTTTGGGCAAAATGTTACCCATCGCCGCTTTCAGTAACTGGCATATTTTCGGTTTAAAAAGTTGTATTTTCAAAATGCGAATACGTGCAGAGAGCCAGAATTTGGCTCCAAAATATGGCTCATGGGTCGAATTTGGGATGCTTGGGATATTATGAAAACTGACTGGTGGGTTTGGGCAAAATGTGAGCTATCGCCGCTTTCAGTAATAGACATATTTTCGGTAAAAATGTCGTTATTTCAAACTGCGAACACGTGCAGAAAGCCAGAATTTGGCTAGAAAATATGGTTCAAGGGTCTAATTTTGGATGTTTTCGATGTTTTGAAAACTGCACGGAGGGTTTGGGCAGAATGTGATCCATCGCCGCTCTAAGTACTTGGTATATTTTCGGTATAAAAATTCGTAATTTCAAACTGCGAATACGTGCAGAGAGCCTGAATGTCGCTCCAAAATATGCCACAAGGGTGGAATTTGGGTTGTTTGCGACCTTTTGAAAACTGCAGGGGGGGGTTTTGGCAAAATGTGATCCATCGCTGCTCTCAATAATTGGCATATTTTCGGTATAAAAAGACGTAATTTCAAACAGCGAATACGTGCAGAAAGCCAGAATTTGGCTCCAAAATATGGCTCAAGCTTCGAATTTGGGATGTTTGGGATATTTTGAAAACTGCAGGGGGGTGGGGGGTTTGGGCAAAATGTGACCTATCGCCGCTCTCAGTAATTGACATATTTTCGGTATAAAGATTCGTAATTTCAAACTGCGAATATGTGCAGAGAGCCAGAATTTGGCTCCAAAATAAGGCTCCAGGGTCGAATTTGGGATGTTTGGGATATTTTGAAAACTGGAGGGAGGGTTTGGGCAAAATGTGATCCATCGCCGCTCTTCGTAATTGGCATATTCTCGGTATAAAAATTCGAAATTTCAAGCTGCGAATATTGGCAGAGAGCCACAATTTGGCTCCAAAATTTGGCTCAAGCGTCGAATTTTGGATGTTTGAGATGTTTTGAAAACTGCAGGGGGGTTTGGGCAAAATGTGACCTATCGCTGCGCTAAGTAATTGGCATGTTTTCGTTATAAAATGATGTAATTTCAAACTGCGAATACGTGCAGAGAGCCGGAATTTGGCTCCAAAATATGGTTCAAGCGTCGAACATGGGATGTTTGGGATATTTTGAAAAGTGCAAAGGGGGTTTGGGCAAAATGTGACCTATCGCTGCCCTCAGTAATTGACATATTTTCGGTATAAAAATTCATAATTTCAAACAGCGAATACGAGCAGAGAGCCAGAATGTGACTCCAAAATATGGCTCAAGGGTCGAATTTGGGATGCTTGGGATAATTTGAAAACTGCAGGGAGGGCCTGGGCAAAATGTGATCCATCGCCACACTCAGTAATTGGCATATTTTCGGTATAAAATGTAATTTCAAACTGCGAATACGTGCAGAATATTTTTATTGAGTTTACGTAAATATATTCGTTTGTACCATGATTTCGATACTACTTCACGTTTTCTCACGATATGTGATTTGGCTTTCAAATCTCAGAATTTCGCATAATATTGCATTTTTAGATAAGTTTTCTTGCATTTTCTTTTTTACTCAAAATCACCGAATTTAGCAATATTTTGACGTTTATCGTCCGCCTTTTTCTTTATATGATTTACACAAAATATCATCGAATTATGCAATATTTTGCCGTTTTTCCAGGTTGTTGTGAATTTTCAGTTTATTGTATTAATTCTTTATATATACGACAAAAATGATGCAAATACATTATTGGTTAGAAATTAACCTTAAATACTTTATTTTCAATCAACTATTTGTTTCTAGTTAAAATACTGAGTATGTTGTTTCTAGTTAAAATACTGAGTACGATATTGAAAAGGGGAGAAGTTCTTTTTTTATTGCATATATATCGACGTTTCAGCCGGATTAGAGCGGTTTTACGTGTACATCTTCCATTGGTAATGGAAGATGTACACGTAAAAGCCTTAAGCTCTTAAGCTTAAGGCTCTTAAGCCTTAAGCCCCCTGCAGTTTTCAAAACATCTCAAACATCCCAAATTCGACGCTTGAGCCAAATTTTGGAGCCAAATTGTGGCTCTCTGCCAATATTCGCAGCTTGAAATTTCGAATTTTTATACCGAAAATATGCCAATTACGGAGAGCGGCGATAGATCACATTTTGCCCAAACCCTCCCTCCAGTTTTCAAAATATCCCAAACATCCCAAATTCGACCCTGGAGCCTTATTTTGGAGCCAAATTCTGGCTCTCTGCACATATTCACAGTTTGAAATTACGAATCTTTATACCGAAAATATGTCAATTACTGAGAGCGGCGATAGGTCACATTTTGCCCAAACCCCCCACCCCCCTGCAGTTTTCAAAATATCTCAAACATCCCAAATTCGAAGCTTGAGCCATATTTTGGAGCCAAATTCAGGCTTTCTGCACGTATTCGCAGTTTGAAATTACGTCTTTTTATACCGAAAATATGCCAATTACTGAGAGCAGCGATGGGTCACATTTTACCAAAACCTTCCCCTGCAGTTTTCAAACTGTCGCAAACAACCCAAATTCCACCCTTGTGGCATATTTTGGAGCGAAATTCAGGCTCTCTGCACGTATTCGCAGTTTGAAATTACGAATTTTTAAACCGAAAATATACCAATTACTTAGAGCGGCGATGGATCACATTCTGCCCAAACCCTCCGTGCAGTGTTCAAAATATCGAAAAACTTCCCAAATAAGACCCTTGAACCATATTTTCTAGCCAAATTCTGGCTTTCTGCACGTTTTCGCAGTTTGAAATAACGACTTTTTATACCGAAAATATGTCTATTACTGAAAGCGGCGATAGCTCACATTTTGATCAAACCCACCAGTCAGTTTTCATAATATCCCAAGCATCCCAAATTCGACCCTTGAGCCATATTTTGGAGCCAAATTCTGGCTCTCTGCACGTATTCGCATTTTGAAATTACAACTTTTTAAACCGAAAATATGCCAGTTACTGAAAGCGGCGATGGGTCACATTTTGTCCAAACCCTCTGTGCAGTTTTCAAAATATCGCAAACATCCTCAATTCGACGCTTGAGCCATATTTTGGAGCCAAAATCTGGCTCTCTGCACCTATTCGCAGTTAGAAATTACGACTTTTTATACCGAAAATATGCCAATTACTGATAGCTGCGATGGATCACATTCTGCACAAACCCTCCCTGCAATTTTCAAAATATACTAAACATACCAAATTCAACGCTTGAGCCATATTTTGGAGCTAAATTCTGACTCTCTGCACGTATTTGCAGTTTGAAGCTACGAATTTTTATACCGAAAATATGCCAATTACGGAGAGCAGCAATGGATCACATTTTGCCCAAACCCCTTTTTGCAGTTTTAAAAATATCGCAAACATTCCAAATTCCACCCTTGCGGCATATTTTGGAGCGAAGTTCTGGCTCTCTGCACGTATTCGCAGTTTTAAATTAGGAATTTTTATACCGAAAATATATCAATTATTTAAAGCAGCGATGGATCACATTTGGCCAAACCCTCCGTG